>NC_133803.1:27254770-27392270 GCF_043250625.1 Sebastes fasciatus | reverse complement strand
TCTTTTAATCTTTTATTCATAAATATAAATTTAACAATAAATAGCTAATTTTGTTGTTTTCTTGATGGATGTTGAGCAATATGTGAATCCACTTTCTAATTTGACTAAGAAAAAAGGCTATTAAGACAACATTCAATTGGCCTTTATGTGTAAGATTTCATATTTTTTATTTAGTGTGCTATACGCCTGGCTCTTTTGTTATTGTTATACTGAATGTGAGTTGTGTTTCTTTTGTTTCATAAAGAAAGAAAGCAGAGATATGTAGCCAACGAGTGTGTAAAATAACATGAGGCCGTGGGTTGGTTTACCTCCCGTCCTCCCCAATTATCCAATTTTTTGGAGTTACCAGCTGCCACTGATATTTATTTATTTATTTATTTATGAGAAATGAGAAAATAAAAGATAAGACAAGATAAGATAAGATAAGATAAGATATGCCTTTATTAGTCCCACAGTGGCGAAATTTGCAGTGTACAGCAGCAAAGGGGATAGTGCAAAAAACAATAAGCATCAGCTAACACAGTAAAAAAAAAAAAAAAAAGAGCTAAACAAAGTGAAACAAAATATGAACAATTAACCTTAAAGGAAATGTAAAAATAGGAGCAGTATATACAGTATTGACAATAAACAGACTATTAACAAAATTGCACAAGGGGGAAAAGTATATTGCACAGTGTGAATTAAATGAAATTCCACCTGAAAAATATTGCACAGTATGAATGAGTAGTAATAATATTGCACAGTCAGTATACAGTATAGTCAAAGACTATAGTTAAAAACATTTTTATCAACTGGAGGCGGAACCTCAAATTGCAGCATGAAGATATTTTTCGGGGGAATCAGAATAATGCAATCATATCATCATCATCCATATTTGTCAACTGTGAAAAATCCTGAAATAAAAAAAAAAAGATTCAAGATTCACTACGTCATTTCACTGAGTATTTGCATACACAGAAGGAAACAAAATATTGTTTCTCCCAGCTCCCGTCCGCATTTATGTCCATAGTAAAGTGCTTTTTGCATTACTGCTCCAAAAATTGTCTTTGACATGTGACTAGCTTTAAAAACTGTTTCTGTGTTAAAGGGACTGTTTGTAACTTTTTACAGGTATAAATCTACCGGTACGCGCTTGCGTATGCGCGCTCATACGCACGCTCGCGTATGCATGCTCGCGTGTGGCTACGCTGTTCAGACTGCTCCTCTGCCTGCCTGCACTTACACAACACGCGCGTTCTCGCTCCACCACACGTTCATGCGCACTCACTACACACTGCAGAAGAGTTAGTTTAGCTCTGAGAATATCTAGTGAATGTACAGTGGACGTTTGTGCAGAAATAAATGCTGCAGCTCCTCTAGACCAACAGAGGTTTTCCGTGTCTTGTGAAGCAACGGGGCTCCGCAGCGAGAAACGTTATCGTCTCCGACTGGGTGCTGGTGTCTCCCTCCGGGTGCAGTCGGGAGACAAAAACGTTTCTTTTCCTGCTTCGGCCCCGGAGGCTGAAGCAGGAAAAGCCAACACTAGGATCAGCATTGATTCATGGAGAGACCTTCGTCTGGTCAGCTAACATTACTGCCAAGCAGGTGAAATATAGAGTGATATTGTGGTTTTAGCTGATGTGTGTCGCCTCGCTGTTTTGAGCGATGCTCGTTGATGTCTATTTAGAGCAAGCACAAGCGCGAGCCCGACGCTGACTTTCGTTGACTTAACGGCCACAGGTGTCGCTGTTAACAAGCATTTCTGAAAGTTACAAATAGTCCTTTTAATGCTTGGGGGTTGGATGTGAGTGTGTGTGTGTGTGGGGAGGGGAAACAGTCCATTTGAAAGAAGTTACAAATAAGGCATGTACTATATGCTTTTATTTTGAAGTTTCCATTTCCGGTTGTTAGCTCACTCTGCAGCATTGACGCAGTGTGAAGTGGTTGTTGGTTGTTGGTGATAACGGTCTGCCTGCCTCTGCACGGTTCTTCCTTCTCCGTGTTTGGAGCCAGAGGGCGGGCTTCCTGGCTCAACGAGCCGGTACAGGAGTGTGGTTTCTCAGCGTGGATGTTCAGGCTGCTTCAGGCTGGTGATGAGCTGCTGCAGAGCTGGAGATGATACCCAGAGGGAGACAAACACGAGGGAGGGGCGTGTGTGCATGTATGCATGTCTGAGAGAGAGAGAGAGGTTTTTATTTTTTATTTTTTTTATTTTTTATATATACATTTGATATTTGATATTGCAATATATTGTTGTTAATTGTTTTTATTTGTTTGTTTGTTTGTTTTATTGACACAACAAACATAAATTATTTCTCTATTGTTTTCTACCATTTCAATGTTCTTTTTTTAAATATCTATATATTGTAATTTTCTTAATGAATTGTATATATGTGTATATATATATGTTTTTGTTTTTATTTTGTTCTTTTTAATTAAACACATTGTTTTGTTTCCACTGCTGTTGATGGTATTAGCTAAGGAGTGAGCCTTCTTTTATATATAATATAATTATTTATATGATATAATTTTTATCATATTATTTTATATAAATACAATTAAATATATATAATTTTATTCATTTATAATAATAAAATAACATGATAAAATCTATATTATATTCATAATTTTATTTATTTATTTATTCAGTTTGTACCACTGGGTGTATAAAAAAATAAAATTGTAAAAAGTGCAAATATTTTGTGGACATACTGTATAATTGGATTGTAATAAAAGTATTAAGAAAAAATAATTGTTTTTTTCTAGAGCTGATGCTGGAATTAGATAAGGAGTGAGCCTTTTTCTGAAGCTTCACAAATTTTATGCAGAGTAATTATGGTGAGTTGTCAATTTGTTTTTGAGTTAAACTCAAAGATACTGAAGTTATGTTGTAGAAAATGAGCCTCCTGGGAGATAATAAAGTGCAGCTATGGATGGTTCGTCAGCAAAAGCTCTTTTGAAGCAGACAGCCATTATTAAAAACAATGAGGTTGATCTTTCACCCTCAAAACATGCAAACGCCCTCAAAGGCAGCTGATGAGGGCCAAAGGTCACGTCCTCTGACCTCTCCATAATGAAACATTAGACGGACGCTTTTATTCTGGAAGAATGGAACATAAAAGTAAATACACTTGAGATTGTCACTTGAAACTGAGCCGTCACATTTAGACTTTCAAATACTGTGGAGCGTCTGACTGCACTGAACTTTCATGTGTAAAACATCACTCTGGGTCTTTGTTCATTTCCTGCCCTCCCACTGAGGTGTGTAATGATGTCATCACAGCGAGGACGGTAACTCGAGACCCATAATGCCATGTGAGAGATAGACGGCAGTGT
Source organism: Sebastes fasciatus (assembly GCF_043250625.1). Classification (NCBI taxonomy): domain Eukaryota; kingdom Metazoa; phylum Chordata; class Actinopteri; order Perciformes; family Sebastidae; genus Sebastes; species Sebastes fasciatus. The sequence goes on along the minus strand of NC_133803.1, from coordinate 27,388,955 downwards.
GGCAGAGCTCCCAGATTACACCCACAGCCCCTTGGCCCGTGCTCACAAACACACGCACACACACTTCCTTCATGACGGATTGGGCATAATCCTCATCCTGAGCAATAGTGTCTGACAGCCGTGATTCCAGACAAAGACAATGACATCGAAGCGTGCTGGATTAGGAGGCAGCGAGGGATTTTTACCCTTCATCCTTCGGGTGAAATCTCTAAACAGAGCAACATGGTGTTTTTTTTTTACATGTACTCTATGACCTCATGGTTCCTGAAGCACGTCAATAACACGCTCCGTGTCATATTCTGTTGCTACTGACGGGGCATTAAAATATGTTGTGTGGATGAGATCATCTCATCTACATTAATGCTGCAGTTTGACATGACATAAAATGTAAAGGACCAGGCCAGAGGGCAGGCATGTTACACATGTTTTAGCTCATTCACCACAAATTACATATGTTGCTGACCATTTTCCTTGACACTATCCTCACCAACAGGATTGGGCATTTGTTTTAACACACTTAAACCCATGTTTAAATTTTACTCTCAAGCGAGCTTGTATGGTTTTGTAATGACCGTTATCTCTCTCTTTAAAGGGGCTAGATGTGAGAATCAGAAATTGATTGTTAACAGTGACACCTGTGGCTGTTAAGTCGTGTTGTTCGCGCTTGTGCTCTCGCTACAAAGATGCAAGCGAGCATCGGTCAAAACAGTGAGGCGATACACACGAGACTGAACGTGATGTTGATTAACGTTGAGCAATATTAGCCAGCTAAAAGCACAATATCACTATATATTTCACATGCTTGGCAGTAATGTTAGCTTGTCAAACAAAGGTCCCTCCATGACTCGAAGGCCCGGCCGATCTTGATCCTAGTCGGTCACATTACTGTTTTGCAAGACTGCACACTGTTAGCTCTGTAGCGGAGCTGAAAATAAAGACACTTGCGACCGTGCATAACATCAATTTCCCAAATTCTTCACATTAAAAGCAGTCTACAGGCTGATAGAGGAAACCCAGAAAGTCGCAGAAGGTCTCATTTTTTAGGTTAGGTTAAAACCTGTTCAAACATTGGCAATAAAAAACTATTGAAAAACGTTTATATGTGTAAAAACTTACATACAGCCCCTTTAAATGTGCTATATTTGATATCCAGAGCATCAATATAGCAGCAAACAACTATTGTCTATGTAAAGATATAGAGGAGTAATGTCTACCTGAGCAGAGAATGAAGTCACTCTCCCTCTCTGTGTGTTGTAATCAGAGCTTTTCTGTGCTTTGCTGACATAGCACAACAGCATTTGCTTTTAGTGCATGTTCATGCATGTGTTCAGAGTGCCCCACTGGCTGGCTCACGGCCGCTGCTCTGCACTGCCTTCATACGGCGGTTACAGCTGATAACGCCGTCCCGACCGACCACGTCGTCGGGGAAGTGTAGCACCCACCCTCCAGTAAACACTGTTATCTCTGTCAGCACTTTCAATGTTATTTGCACTGTTAGCACTGTGAGCTGTTGGCTTGCCAACGCCATATTGAGAGTCATTGAGAGGCAACAGAAATGCTTCCAATCTCATCTCTAGCACCTTTAAAGGAAGGAGACCAGCAGGTGTCACCAACACGTTCTCATCCCAACTTGTTGCATACTGACGCTTTGTCAGAACCTCTCGCCGTCACTTTTCGGGCACAGTAAACACGTGCTTAACGTTGTGAATTTAATAGAAACACTTGTTTAGGTTCAGGCACAAAACCACTTAGTTAGATTTAGGACAAAAAATAAATGGTTGGGCTTAAAATTACACTGTGAAAATGAAACTGAACGTTGTGAACACAGGGAAGCGAACAGCGGTCTCCTGGATTGTGTTTGTTGAATCCCATCCACCTCCCCTCCCACCCGCGATAAGTGGTCTTTCTCGCTCTTTATTCTGCGTCACTACCTCTGAGCATAGCATATTTACGCAGATGTGTTTACATTGCAGTCAGTACAGACTACATGGGCGTACAAATGACATGCCAAAGGCAAGAAAGGCGTTCTTATAGCACGCTAAATACCTTGCACATTATCGTGGTAATCATACGCCTTTTTGTGTGAACGGGCTGGAGAATCGGAAAAGAAGTCTCGTAGATTTTCCACTCTCACTCTCCTTGCGTCTCTCTCAAACACTTGCATCATACCTGTCCTCCCTCTACACACACTAACACACACACGGCGTTTGTAGTGTGATGTTACACCTGCCTTTGATGTGTTGTTAGTCCGGTCATTGTCTTGTAAATCATTCTAGGATTCCATGTTTATTCCTTTCTGCGTGGACCATTGAAGCTGCTCCTCGCCTCTTTTGATCATCACAGATTTGGTTGGAACAGTTAAAAGGATTTTTGTTTTCTCATAGAAGATTGATTAGGTGTGTTTGAAATTCATTACGTGAGACACAGAAGACTGACTGTTGGTTCGGTCTGTCCATACACACCACCACACACATATTCATGATAAACATACCTTCCTCCTCAACTCCAAAGAACATCTGCTCCATCAATAGAAAGCTGGACTAACTAACTACGGATCTTTCACTTTAATGTCTAGTTGTATTAAAGAGTGAAGTATATGTCGTCCGTCTTTATATACAGTTAATGGTTTAGCCCGACATTTTGCTCTGTTGAGTACTTTTGTGTTGTGTTATAATGAACATCACAACTTCTATGGGTCACTAGTGGGGGTTCAGATTTTTTAATCTTGCTGAGAGAGGTGTTATGTTTGAGCTTTGTATTGCTTCATGTGCAGTTTACCTCAGATGAACTATATATAGTATTAGGAAGCAGTTATTTCACTGAAACATCGATGTGAGTGTGAAGCAGTGTGTACAGTAGTTGCAGCTTGTCCAGACAGGAAAGGTTGTATTAAATAAATCGTCGCTGCCCTCTGGATGAATAATCCTGTCCTCTGTAAAAGATTATGTGACTGTTTTGTTCAGGTTCATATTCACACAGATGTGCGCACACATCACATGCACAAATATGCTCTTCAGATACAGACAGACGCGTACATGTAGGTACACCTGAGTGCACTGAATGATGTACTTTTAAGTACAGGTGCACTTACTGTACACACGTACTTTGTTATGATCAGTTTAACTACTGATCTGGGAGCTGTCCGTGGTACTTCTCTGTTAGCAGGTTTTACTCCCATTGGTTAATAGTTACCTTTAGGTCTTTTATCTGTCATTTACTTCATTTTTTTCCCACCCTTACTGTACATACTGTCGATGTGGTGTGTTCCAGATCCAGGTTATTGATCTCACATGGTCAGTCAGTCCGTTTTGTTTCTCCTGCTCTATACTGGCAGTGCTATCTTGTGTTTTGTGTGTTTGTTGTGCTGCTGAGCCTACAGTGTATTATAATTTTGACTGACATTGACAAGAGAAAGGCTGAACTGTTACCTTAAGGTCCGGACAACCTGCAATGTTTGTCTCCAAAATAAGAATTCTCATTTAAAACTTTAAACGGTTTGTTTGGTTGCAAACACTCACATGTGTACTGTACCACATGTAACAGAAGGATGTTCCACATGTTTTTTTTTAGTATTGCACATGAAGAAGACGTGTTGCTATCTGTCCCTGTGTAGTATGTGTGCACACTAGAGGTGTAATCTGGTCCTCTTTCCGGATCAATAGTGTCGGTCGCCGCTCTGCCTTTCTGCAGCTCTGCTCAGCAGCTAGGCTTTCCCTGTGGGGATTCTCCACAGCACTTATGTCTCTGCTCTCTGGGCTATTCCAGTAGTGATGGTTAGACTCCTTTCTCTATATTTGGAAGAGATCCGCTTGCAAAGTCACACCAGGGACAGAGAGCAAGAGGGGATGGAAGAGGAAGGGTGTGATGAAGGAGGGGGGAGTACAGAGGAAAGGAGAGGTGAAGGGCACAATCACAGCAAAGACTTAAATTTTAGGGTCAAATTCAGTTTCAAGTTCAGTTTAATCAAAATTTCATTCCATTTTTAAATGAAACCTACAACCCTGGCACAGTCTGTGATCAAACAAACTGAGAAAAGCAGACAATAAAGGTGACATTTTCAACCTGCCCTACCAGATCTTGTTGTGATCAGTGGTGGAAGAAGTATTCAGATCCTTTACTTAAGTAAAAGTACCAGTACAGCAATGTAAAAATACTCCATTATAAGTAAAGTCCTGCTTGAAAAGTTTTCTCAAGTAAAATTACATAATTATTAGCAGCAAAATGTAGTTAAAGTATTAAAGGAAAAGTATTGGTTTGGTCCCTCTGACTGATATATTATTATATATGACATCATTAGTTCATTAATACTGAAGCATCAATGTGTAAGCAGCCGCTATTGTTTTATGTTCAGGGGCACCAGATAAATCTGATGGGTCGTGAGATGATTAATGGGAGAGGAAAGAAGAAAAAACAAAGTTATGATACAGATATCTGTTTCAAGTTTTTGGACTTTTTCCCTTTACTCTTTCATTTTTGGTGAGATATTGGATCATTTGAACATTTATTGGCATGAAACCATGCGAGAAATTTAGAGGAAAAAAATCAATATTTGGTGGAGCTGTTAACAATTCATAGACTATCTGAAATGTGACCCCGACTACACAGTTTTTTGTAAGACGTAAGAAGCCAAAAGGGTTGGAAACCACTGGTTTAGTCTTTAACAATGTGTTGTTTTTTTAAAAGCTTGTTATATTATCCAAAAAATCTTAAAAGTAACGAGTAAATAAAGCTGTTAAATAAATGTACGGAGTAGAAAGTGCAATATGTCCCTCTGAGATATAGAGTAGTGGAAGTAATAAAATGGAAATACTCAAGCAAAGTACCACAAAATTGTACTTAGGAACAGTACTTGAGTAAATTTACTTAGTTACTTTCCACCACTGATGTGATGTCGTAGTATTCCCACATCTCTGCAATTACTGATAAGTATGTTAACAGCAATAGAAATGGTGGCCTAAACTATGAAAATAAGAGCTAAATTGCAATAAACTGGAATTATCCTTCAACCCTGGACCCAGTTTAGGATCTTTTTTTCTCCAGATTGTTACTGGTCAGCCAACTGAGACCTTCCATCTGGACAGGACACCTGGACTAATGGATGCAGGGTTGTAGGCAAAACAAAAGCAAGGGGACGTTTGAATAAATGAGTTTATTTACTGTCAGGCCAATCTGTCTGGATGACCCTCATCTCCTCTCCTGTCACACTGTGACACTGGCAGGATGCATAATGGATCTCAACAACACGAGCCCAAACTCAGCAGGAGGACTAACAGTGAGCAACACACTGTTTCCAAACACACCTCCGCGAGCTGATGACCAGCTTCCTTCCAGAGACTCTGACATCCCCACGTTTCCATACATGTTCGGTCTCGTTCTGTGTAAAACGTGTTTTTGCTGCCTTTTAAGATGTTTTTCCGGCGGCGTGTGAAGTACAGGGACATGGTGCTGCAGGTGGTGGGAGGCGGATCGATGTGAACAGGCCTTCTTTAGCCTCAGCGATCACACACACCCACACACACACATTACCATTCATGTAACAGAATCACCATTAATGCATAACTACATGCTCTCAGTGTGATGCTATATGGAAAATGTGCTCGATGCATTTTGAATATGGAAAAGTATGCCTTTAGAGATGGACATGGATGCAGTAGTATGCAAGATTAGCTGCAGACAGACAGACAAACACACATGATCTTCCAACACATGATCATCCTACAAGTTTACACCTTGCGGAGATAATGATCTGGTAATGTGGGTGCCAATAGTTGGAACACATTATTTAGCAAGTATGCTAACATGTCATGTACAGTAAACCCTGGAAAACGACATTGTAATGCCGTCCAGTATAACTTCTGTGAAATAAATGTGACCTTTGTGAAGTTTAATGTGCAGTTTTTCTTTGGATTGTTAAAGTTGTGTTGAGTTGAATGAGTCGTAAATGTGCGTACCTAACGACCAATCACTGACCCCAAAACACACCTATAGGGGACTAAATACATACACATACTTTGCCCCTTGCACCTTACTTTGCGCCCAGATTATCGATAGGTAGTTAGGGCCCATAATGTCTACACAAAGAAATATGGATGGATACCACAGGACAGTAATTAAGGATCTTACGAATCATAGACGCTGAGAAAAATCATCTACATTCTTGCAGAAAAGGAGACAAAAATAGAGCAGAATAGAAGGCATTGTGGGATGATGCAAAAGCCTATAAATAGAGACTTGAGCTGATCTGGAGCCATGACTTTCAGAATCATAATCTCTTATTTTGGGAAGGTTGGGAGGCTTGGTGACAGATTATCAAACAGTGGGCTCACACATTAGAGGAGACACATTGTGTAACACCATGATACACTCAGACACAAGCTGGAAGGGAAAGAATGTGTCAAAAAACACAGTGTGACTCGATGATATGATCTGAAATACATCTCTTGCTCCTGTCAGAACAATTAGCAGATTGGACAAAGTAGTGCTTAAATGTTGCCAATCAACGAGCAATCCTGTCAACATTTACATCAGGCACAACAGATACAAGTGTCAATCAAATTTAGAGACGGTTCTCAACAGAAAAACAACTGTTTTCATCTCTTAAACTGTTGTTGTCTATATTTACATCTACATTAATGTCTGACTGACAATATGAGGGTGTGAATAATGGCTTTTGTCTCTGAGAAGAAAAGCTGGAAGTAGCGTGACGTCGTTGTAGAACTACAAAACCTGTTAAGGAGGAGGTCAGGGTGGATGAGTAGACATAAGAGGAGTCTGACTTTTTTCTATCAAATGATGAGGGTCCGTGGTCTAATTTGTGTCAGTTTAGGGGTCCTTGACCTGAAAAAGTTTGGGAACCACTGACCTAACCAAACTTTAACCATAGAAAGGGCAGATCAGAAAACGCTCATATGGGTCGTTTTCGAGGGCAATGACAAATTACCTATTTTGTCATTTAGGACAAAATTATGAAGACACAATTTTTCTATAAAACAGCACAATCCACTTATTTGCTGTCTATCGATTTGCTCAGTGTGTTCAAAATGCTCATAGTTTTGCCAAAACATGGCTGAACATGTTACTTACAGAGGAGATTCAGAGCTTCAAGGAGTGAGATAGCGTAGCAGAACCATTAAATATCACCATTCTTTGCTGACGATAGTGTTTTGTATCTCAAACTAAATGTATTTTTATGCGCATTTTGAATTGTTGCATTAGAAAAGCTGTATGGAAAGAGCAAAATTTGCTTAAACTTCCTCAATTGAACCAAAAAAGTTTTACTCTCTTTTGAAGTGTTTTTTTGCCTTTGTCAAAAAAGAGTTGATGCGCTAAATAGGATATGGAAACGCCTTTGCTGAATAAGTTCTGACGTACTGAACATTTAACTGACATGAATGATCAGCTGTTTCCGCTGTCGGTGTCTTCCCGGATATATATTTGTATTGTCTTTGTCTCCAGACAGCATGAAATATGGTCAATACTAGCTGACATAAAAGAACAATTAAAAATTTTACAAAAATCCCTGAAGACTCTCATAAATCAAGGCGACTTGTTTGGTTTCGGGTTCGCAACCTCTACTTCTTCTTCTACTCTGTTTGCTGGGGGATTACAGTCATGCGTAAAGCATAGCCTACACCGCCAACTTCTGATGAAACTACACAGCCTAATTTATTTGCTCAAAACCAGTTGATGGAAATGCGTCTAATTTTTTTGTTGTTGCAAAATTTAAAAAGTTTGCTTAAAATTCACTTCGACAATTGAATGGAAACACGACTGCTGTAACATTTGATTAATCAGGTAGTTGATTGAAATCAAGATAGCTTTTGCAAGAGAAACCTTAGGGTAAAAAAACATCCTAGTCAGACAAAACAAAAGCACATACGAGATTAGTAACAATCACAGATATAGATAAAGTATCCTAATACTGAGATACTGATTCTCAGCATTTTGTTCTCACTCAATAAGGCAACTTGTTAAATAAGATGACAGAGAAAAGTGTCCATTTTGTAGGGGAAACATTCAACAGGACATGCTAGTCATATTTTTAGTAGATGGCGTTCTTGGCATCTGTTCAGACATGGTGTTTGTAACCGATCATGCTAAATGCTCAGTTCTTCTGGTCACTCTAGAAAAATAGACTAATACTGTGTTAATGTTTTTTTATTTTATTTTACCAAATTAGATTCAATCAAATGCAAAAGCTTCCAAGAACTGGCTCTAGAATACATCCCCTATTATATTATCAGTCAGAGTTGAAAGATATCAAAAGAATTTAATATGAAAATGTATGATCTGCCTCCGACAGCCTGACAGTATGACATTACAGTGCTGTCTGGGTAGGACCACAGCACGTTTCTTGACCTGTGATTGTAGGATGGGGGAAGGGAGCTGTGTGTGTGTGTGTGTGTGTGTGTGTGTGTGTGTGTGTGTGTGTGTGTGTGTGTGTATGTGTGTGTGTGTGTGTGTGTGTGTGTGTGTGTGTGTGTGTGTGTGTGTGTTACAGTGACAGTGAGATGGACATAGACAGAGAGAGAGACTGTATGACTGAGAAAATCTGCCTTCCCGCTCAAGTGATTTGACTAATCCTGCACCAAACCCAGTGTGGGAAAACTAATGCCATATAATCCATGCAAGTCCATATCAACACTGTCCACTTGCAATGGGACAGCAGTGACATGAACTGCATTATGATAATGCACAGTGCTGTGTTTCCAGTGTAAAGGCTGTCCACAAACACTGTAAGTCATGTGTCCAACCAAACCTCCATCCGAACTGATGACAAAATAAACTGCAAACAAATGTGTTTCCACCTGCTAGTGTTATGCAAATACAACATACGCAAGTGACAAGTTTACATAATGAAATGAGCAACTAAGATGGCATTAATGTTATTTTAATGAATTAATGTCTCCCCTTTGTTTACATGCACTGTGCTGTATTGTTGTCAGGCGCCAAAGGAAACATGAGGTCCTCATGCTCTACCTCAGCCCGCTCTCATTTCCAGGGCGTCAAATACAGACACTTTGTCACGGCCGTCGGTGTTCGATACTAGCGCGCAAGGCACCCTTTAGTGCCGGTATGAGACGCATCGGGCTTTCCATTAACTACAATGTAAACCCATCCGCAACAGTAAACACACAGGGAAAGTGCTGTGGTGACGTAGTTTAAAGAGCAAAAGAAACACACCAGGTGGGAGGAGAGGTGGATAGGTCCAACAAACACAGGGCTTTCATCCAGGAGACCGCTGTCCGTGCCCCGTGTGTTGAGTTTCACTTTCACGTTACAATTATCTGTTCATTCGTGTCCCGTGTTCACAACGTTAAGTCACATTTTCACTGTACAAACGTAGTTATTTTAAGCAAACAAACGTTGACTTATTTTGTCACTTCAGTCGTTAGTCCTGTGAGTCATTAGTCAGTGAAGTTAACGTCAACTACGACTGTTTCCTCACCCTAACTAATTGGTTGTGTTGCCTAAACCTAACCTCCTATGAAAACGGAAGTTTATTTTGAAAGGACACTATGCATGTAACGAGTGTATATTGACATGCCGTCCCCGGTCCGTCCAAAAGTAACGTAAGAGGGGTACCCCGTGCTTCGGTCTGATGCCGAGGGGCACTGACCAAGCGGTGGTATTTGACGAGTTGGGAGTGAAAATGTGTTGGTTTCATACCGGGGCTAAAGGGTGCCGTGTGCGGCGGTATTTAACGCCCTGGGAATGAGAACAGGCTGGACATTCATGCTCCCCACAGGATGAATTGTACTCACTTTGGTGATCCGTTTCATCCAACATCATCATCAGATCAGAATTACATTAAAGCCATGTTGAGAGCTGTGGGGAGGCACTAGATATGCTCTGAATATCAAATTCAGAACGTCCAAGATTTCTCACATTCACATAGACTACAAACTAAAAAAGACCTTATTCAATACACTCTCAGTGAGTGTTTATGTCCACAAAAGTTCTTCTGCGGTGGAGTAAAAAAACTCAGATGGACCGATATTAGAGGACCATTATGTGTTGTGTGTATGCACGCATGCACGCAGGCACACACACACACAAACACACACACACATGGCTGAATACGTCAACATTACATTCTTAGAGCACTCTCCTCCACAGAGCAAACTCTATTAGCAGGCATCTTCCCGCAGGGCTGACACTGACTTCTCCTATCAGACTCCACTGTCCTCAAGAGGACACACACACACACACACACACACACACACACACACACACACACACACACACACACACACACACACACACACACACCCATGGGCGTGACAAACAGACACACATGTTTCAAGCAGAAAGTGTGTACATGCGTCACAGAGAGAGAGAGAGAGAAGAAAAGGGACTTATTAAGGAAATAGGCAGAGGAGACTTTTCAGTAAATCACAGTACAGATTATTTCTCATACAGTGAAATCAGAGTAAACATTTCCAACAGTTTGATGCTCTAAAATACACACGTCGCTTTTAATTTTGGTGGTTCAATCCATTGGGCGACTCCAGGTCTGAGAAGTGGAGCCAATGGAGAAGTGCGTTAAACTTGTATTCTTTCTAATAGCCTGCAGGGGGCGACTCCTCTGGTTGCAATGTCTGATTGTATAGAAGTCTATGAGAAAATAAAAAGATGAGCAGCCCTCCTCCAGGTTTGCTCCACAAAACAATTCCTCAGATTTCCTGCCAAATCCAGCCCGATGTGAACATGATGTGAAATGCAGCGTGGAGGCTTCTAATCCTCTTGGCCATAGTGTTGCTTAGTGATGATTAATACAATAATTAAAACATCATCACACATTTAATGTGAAAATGATACATTGATGTTATAGAGCTGCGTACAATCCCTTTAACCAGATATAATCACTACTGAGTGGGAACAGAAGGTACAACACATCGCTGGGGTAGGTAACCATGTACAATAACGATCAACAAACACAGGACTTTTAACCAGGAGAACGGTGTTTTGTTTTGCAAGTTTCGTTAGTTTGTCGCATGTTTTTAGAGACATTTGTGATGTGTTTTCCGTACTTTTGTTACGTTGATACGTATATATTTTACTTAGTTTACGTACTTCTTTTAAGCCCAACCATGACGTCTTTCCTAAACCTAACTAAGTGGGTTTGTTGCCTCAACCTAACTGTGGACGTTACCATAGTTTTGTTTTGTGGTGTGCAAATGGCACGCGAAAACCCTAAAACGCGTCCTCAGGACACGCAGAATGTCGTAATGTCATGCTATTTATACGCCTTCCCGTGAGACCGGGTTACTTGAGATAACGGGATAGACAATCAAGAGTTGGTGTTCTCATTGTCCTACTTTAATGACGTCATCGGACCTTCCTGTTTTTTTTCCTACTGGCGAAGGCATGACCCGCCACCCTGCCTCTTATTACCTTATTACCTGTGTTGGTTAGGTTTAGGAATGAGGAGTGAGGTTAGTTAGGTTTAGGTTAAGATTATCAGGGTAAGCCAACCAGAGGCAGAGTATGGCGTGTCATGCCTCACCAAGGTCCGATGATGGCATTCTGCATGATAATTAGCCATTTGCTTCTGTTCATTGCACGGAGAGTTTGTATTTTCGGAACAATGGACGTTTGTTTTCGGGATAATGGGCTGTCGGACAAAAGGGCTTTCGACAATATGGGACATTATTCGGGCTATTGGGGTTTCATAATAATGGGCCTGCGGAACAATGACATGGCACTGTGTATTATTGGTTGAACTCACCACAGGACATTTCTTAATAAATCTTTGAGGCACTAGTCAGTAAAATATTTGCAGTAATAAGATGACAATCCTTTCCACTGCTTTCTTGTTCAGTGTGTTTTGTGTTGTGAGATTGAACCAGGAAATGTTGTTTGTCAAGTAAGTGTCATGAAATTCAAACAACAACGCACAACCATCCATGTTAACAGTCAGAAAAGGAAAAAAAACATATACGCATACATGTTTGTCTGCATTACACCTCATAAAACAGTGATGTCAAAGTTGTGCTCCGTCAGATGCCTCATATCAGCCATAATAGAGTGCATGTTTTAAGGGTCTGTGTTCAAAAATGAGTCTAAATCATGTTGAATGATCTCAAATATATAATCAGTTAAATCAGATTCTAAAAGTGTTCCTTTCATCTATAGACGTGTTGAGAGGCATGTAAGAGAGTAGATGGGTGAGTAAGTCCTTATTAAGTATGAGTCATGCAGTCACACTCTTCTACCTTTACTCCATAAAAGTGTGATTACATACCTGACGCACCGGGCCCGGCTTCCCGCTATAGAAACGGTTGCTGTGGCGACTGAGTGTGTCCTTTGAGTGGATGAGGGTCTGGTGGTGAGAAACAGTGATACGCTGCTCTGGTTCAAGGTTACTTTCTGTTCCCTGAGAGAAACCTGCTGTGGAGCAGCAGCTTTTACTGAGCTTAGTCTATCAGTGACTCATACTGTTAACGCAGCCCTGTCTCCTACAAAATTACATTCCCACACAGCTAAACTGCGTTTTCAATTACGTTTCGAGGGGAAAATATTTTCTCCCGGATTATGGTCGTAGTTTTAAACAGTTTTAAACGTGGTTAATGTTGTAAATTGAAACAAAAACGCAACAAGACTACTTGGTTAGGTTTAATAAAAGATCAAGGTTCGGCTTGAAATAGTTTATTACGTTATTTAAGTTACGGACGTAAATTAAAATGAGTCAACAGTCCTGTGTTTGTTTGACCCACCCCGACATCCTCTCTATATGGACTACCGCGGACTAAAAACAAATGTCATACGGGAGAAAATAGGTTCCCCTCGAAACGTCATTTAAAATGCAGCTGCGTTGAGTGGAAATGTAATTTTTAGGAGACCAGGCTGGTACATGACAGGAGAAGACGACCCGATAACCCCAGCCGGCATGTGAGCAAAACAAAGTTTTCTTCAAGAATTTAAGGTAACATGGGGTGAGTAGTTGATATACAAATGATAATTTTGGGGGTAAAGTCTTCCTTCTTACATGTATAAATCAATCTGGGTCGGTGTCCCATGCGCGCTCGCGGGTGGCAACGCTGTTCAGACTCAGACTCCGACACAAACTACACAGCAGCAACAAAACAGCAAAGTTATATCTAGTGAAGCCCGTCTGTTAAACAGTGTTGGCCGCGGTCGGAGGACACGGGGGGAGACCGTAGCTTTGGTCTCCAGGGCCGGAGTCTCTGCTGTACTCTGCTCCTCTGCCTGCTTGCCTTCACTAACACACCGCGCTCGTTCTCGCTCAGCTCGCTCCACCTCTACATGTGCATGTGCGCACACTACACACTGCAGAAGAATTAGTTTAGCTCTGAGAATATCTAGTGAATGTACAGTGGACGTTTGTGCAGAAATAACTGCTGCAGCTCCTCCAGACCAACACGGGTTTCCCGTGTCTTGTGAAGTGACGGAGCTCCGCAGCGAGTAACGTGATCGTCTCCGACCGGGTGCTGGTGTCTTCCCTGTTCCCTCCCGGCCGCGGTCAGGAGGCTGAAGCAGGAAATGCCAACACTAGGATCAACATTGATTCATGGAGAGACCTTCGTCTGGTCAGCCAACATTACTGCCAAGCAGCTGAAATATAGAGTGATATTGTAATTTTAGCTGACGTGTGTCGCCTCACTGTTTTGACGGATGCTCGCTCACATTCAGGTAGCACGTGCACACGGGCGAGCATGAGCAACAGGAAACTGACTTTCGTTGACTTAACGGCCACAGGTGTCGCTGTTATAACCAATTCATGATTCTTACAAACAGTCCCTTTAGTCTTTTTTTATTTTTTAACTATTTTTGGGCATTTTTATGCCTTTATTATAGACCACGGAAAGAAGACAGGAAAAGAGGGAGAGGATTTGACAGGATTTTCTCATGATTCAAAAATTTCTCGCAAACTCATATTTTCACTATGTGCAGTTGACTGGCATACTCTAGAGCATGTACTAAAACGCTAATGTGCAATATTGATAATACAAATATTATTTTCAGTATAGGAAACATTTTAAAATAAACTTAAAAACATTCTCATGTTCCACTACCAGTTAAACTTAACCTTAGTACGAGTACTCCTCTTAACTAGTAAACTGATCTTCATGTGTAAAATGCTCCTTTAAATTGAGAACAATACTAAACTGATATCAATATATTACAGACTTGTTCACATAGTTCTCTGTTTTGGCCTTATTTCTGTACTGTAAATGTTTTGAATGCAGGACTTTTACTTTTAATAGACTTTTTTTTCATTGTGGCATTTCATAATAATAAACAATCAGAATACTTCTTCCACCACTGACTTTCACAAAGCACACATTTTCACACCTAGCCTATGTAATATCACATATTGATATCAAGTCTGCTGGGTCTGCTCCCACAATACTTAAGTGTTTTTATTACGCAATAAAATTATGAACAGTATTCACAGGACTTCTTTGTGCTGGGGAAAGGGCTTTTGCATATTCTGCATCCTCAGCCTGGAATTTGCTCCAAAATGACCTAAAAATCAAGGAGCTGGTATCATTAAACATGTTTAAATCTAAAATGAAGGCTTTAGAAGCAGACTCTATGGCATGCCAATGTTTTTAGCTCCCTTGTTGTACAGCTGACTCCCAGAAAAGTTCCTTTTTGTCCCCCCCCATTTGTCTTAAGATAGTTATCTTTTAATGCAAATTTCAATGCATTGTGAATTGTATTTTATCTCTATTTGTGTCTGTGTCTGCAACTTTGTGTTCTTGCAGCTGACTGTCTTAATCTCAATGGGACTAACCTGGTTAAATAAAGGTTAAATAAAAATAAATAAGTCAGTCAAAATCAAATTCAGCCTTATTTTGGGGGGTTGCTCCATTCACCAGGTCTTATTTGTTAACTACGCCTACAGCATCATCTAGTGTTGAATATCAGGCATCACACTCCAGCAGTACACTCCTGGCAGTAGTACTGGAATTCATCAGCAGATTTTTAAGTCTAGTTTTCCATAGTTAGGATCGTTTAGTTGACTTGAAAAGTCAGGAGATAGCAGGTCAACAGTAGATGTCACATAGAAGTGGTGGGAGGAGCTGGGAACCTGAAGATTAATTTGAGATGTTTTTCTAGTCATAAATCTGTATAAACATTGTGCTTTGGTTAGGCGATTATTCAAATGTTGAACGTTTAGAGTGTACAAGGGTTTAGAACATTGCGATGTAAGTATATGATGACCATTCCCATACTCTATTATGTTTCATAAGTTGTTGCAGCACTTTTTGGGTTGATACCATTTGTTACACAGATCTGGTGCTAAATTTAACAATGTTTTGACCACTGAATTGATAAAAAATTATTAATAATCCCTCCAAAATACCATATTAAGACACCAAGACCTTGAGGAACACCATAGAAAAAGCTGTGATGTGGTTTCAAAAGATTTCTGCAAGAATTGCATTTTTTGGCGATTGGATGACGAGCATTTCTGTTGTGTAAACTGCTCAGAAACCCCCTTATTGTCAATCTAGCATCCTCTGAATGCTCTGGGTCTGTAGTTTGTGGCTGTAAAGTTTCATGAGGTTGTGATTATTCTAGAGGTCACCACAGGTCATTTTATACAATTACGTTGATTACATAAATGGAATTGATTTCGCGCTGACCATCATGGAAAAAATGTGAAATTCATGTCTTCGTACACGAATCAATACATTTCATTTCGTGACTATTTCACAGACTGTTGTGCGACTGGGCTGAATAAACACAAATCTATAAATTTATACTCTCAAAATAAGATCCAGTGGTTACAAGTAAAATAAAAAAATATCTTAGGTTCTAAAGGCATATTTACAATTACATTAAGACAAGATGAAAACATTAACTACACATGCAAACAAAGATAAAGCTGTCAACAGTTAATTGTTTGTTTGCAGCAGATATGTTTGGAGCAGGAAGCATTACCAGACGACAAAAATATAATTACTAAGAAGAGTGAAGGACTGCTGGTAAACACCACAACGTTCCTGAAACCGGTTTTCCAGCCAGTTTCATGAGGCTGTGATTATCCTAGAGGTCCCCACAGGTCATCTTATAAAGTGAAGTCAAGTTTAAAAAATTGCCTCACTACAATAAAATGTCTACTATGGGGACTAACATCATCACACATGAATACAGATGGGCTCATTAGATCCACAAGAGTCTCAGCTTTTCAGTGATACCAAATGTATGTAATTCCAAGACTGTTTAGGGACCCCAGAATGCAGAAGTATTCAAATACACCATTTTAGAATAGGCGGAAATAACACATTTATACTGCATGTAAAAGATTTCATATTTTTTTGCCCCGCGCTGCATGTCATTATTATAAAGTGGGCATGTCTGTAAAGGGGAGACTCGTGGGTACCCATAGAATCCATTTTCATCCACATATCTTGAGATCAGAGATCAAGAGACCCCTTTGAAAATGGCCATGCCAGTTTTCCTCTACAAATTTTAGCCTTACTTCGGAGCGTTATTTGGCCTCATTCACTCTAGCTCTAAAACCGAGCCTGTCACAGCCACATTAAACAGAAACCTGTTTGACGGGAGAGGTGAAAATGTTCTAAATATTCAGGTGAGCCTTTGTTTAAGGTGTCGAAAATATGTTTTGCTGTTGTTGTTGTTGTTGCTCTTGTGTCGGTACTCCTGTCTGCTTCTGCAAACCGGGGGCGTGCTGACTGCCATCTATTGTAGGTAATACACTGACAATGGATAAGTACCTCATATAATTCCACTTCACAACACCCAAACTTTCCTTTTAAATAACGATTGAATGGTTTCTAAATTTCTTCATAAAGAAAGTTTACCTCTCAAAGTGTACGTTATTTTTTCCAAATCCCATATAATGTGCCATATTTTGAACCCAGACATCTGTAATTGGCTTATCAATTTCCCCCCAGTTCCGAGCAATAAGAAGCGTTGCTTGTAATAAACCAACACAGTCTCACAGCAGTTTGTTAAATAGTCACGAAATTTAATCTATTTGATTCGCGTACATAAATACGAATTTCCCTTTTTTTCATGATGCTCGGCACGACTTTCAACAACATATTTTCGTTTCCTACGAATGTCCGGCAACACGTGACGCACGTGACAATTTCCGCTCTAGTCTTTTCAAAATAAAGCTACTTAGTTAGGTTTAGGAATAGATTGACTTGGTTAGGCTTAGGCAAAAAAAAAAACACTTAGTTAGGTTTAGGAAAAGGTTGCGGTTTGGGTTTAAATAACACCGGAAGTGCTGTAACTTATAAGTACGGAAGTTACGTGACAAATAAATCAACTTTGACTTGTGGTTTCACACGGGGCACCAACAACGGTCTCCTGGGCGAGAGCCCTGTGTTTTTTTACCCAGCCATCCAACCCGATCTCCTCCCTACGTTCACGGTTCACAATTACGTTGATTACATAAATGGAATTGATTTCGTGCTGACCATCACAAAAAAAACGTAATACATTAAGTTTCGTGACTATTACTCAAACTGCTGTGCGACTGGGCTGAATAAACACAAATCTATAAATTTATACTCTCCAAATAAGATCCAGTGGGTACAAGTAAAATAAAAAAAAATACCTTAGGTGCTAAAGGCATATTTACATTACATTAAGACAAGATGAAGACATTAACCACACATGCAAACAAAGATAAAGCTGTCAACAGTTTATTGTTTGTTTAAAGTAGATATATTTGTTTATGAGCAAGAAGCATTACCAATATCAGTACTAGGAAGTGTGAAGGGCTGCTGGTAAACACCACGACATTCCTGAAACCGGTTTTCAGCATGCAAACAGAAGCACCTGAGCCTGTCTGTCTATCTGTCTGGATCCTACAATTTGTCTATTGTTGTGCCACTGTTTATTTCAGCAAGACTGCAGTGAAGTAGAAAAAAGAGAATTTGTTGATTGTTGCATTTCATTTAGAGGATAAGTAACAGTGGTTATATGATGTACAGTTTACTAGATTTTGTTGATCCAGATCTCATTGTGGTGAGTAGTAGACCAAAAGGTGTCATAGCCAGCCGCAGAGTAACTATTACAATTTGAATACGTCAAGTCTTCACAGAACTTCTTTGCCTTTTCTTTACCTTCTTCGATGCTTGGAATGGCATTAATGGTTCTGTTGTATGACATGGAAACAATGACAGAAAAAAATGGTTTCAGATTACATCAAATACTTTGGCAAAGTCATCATTCACTGTGAGGTTTAGGCTGGTATGTGTGTCATGTTTTATTTTGCACAATATGTATGCCAAATTAACCGATCACTTAAATCTGAAAATGAATAGTGTGAAGAGTGTGAATTCTCAGTTACAGTAAATTCTGACCCCAATAAAGGTCATGTTACATAATTAAAGTGTTTAATGTCTGTTAAATGTAACCCCAACATAACAATAAATTGAAGGATAAAAGAAGGTGTTCACCTGACATAGACATCGGCTTTAGGTCTTGATTCTTTTATGACTAATGGATTGGATATTATTACATTTGTTCCATGAGCAACAAACCAGGACAGCCAATATTCGTTGCCATTTTTGACGGTGACCACCGATGGCCAGGAGTCAGAATAACCTGGAAAAGATAAACATGGTACGAAATGGTAAGAAGCTTATATGCAAAACTATACGGCACTACAGGGACACGGGCATGTTTCCGAGGAAACCACCCAGTGGTTTGTCATCTTGTCATCAGGCAAAACTTAAAAACAAGTATTTGTTTTGTACAAAACTTGGACAACTCAAACAGATCTTCAAGCAACTGTTTCGCCAGAAAACAAATGTTGGCATTGTACGTTTCTGCAAACCATGGGATACGTTGAATGTCAATGTTTCTGAACCAAAAACATGTTTCATATCAGCCTCATATCACGCATGCACTTTGTGAAATGATTGGTTAGGTTAAGGCAACAAAACTACTTGATTAACCTTCGTTTATTGATGAACAACATTACAAAGCTGGTATTCTCTAATGACTTGTTAAATATTGTGATATCCTAGTTTTAATTATAGCACATGAATTGTACCGGTATATCAAATTAGCTATTAGCATCACAAAAACCAAACTGTATGAGAGAAATTTTTGGTTTCACCCTGACATACCTCCAACGTTGCTCAACCTTGTACGTGCAGCCGTGAAAGCAATTATGGTAGCGCCTGCCATCTTGGTGGTAATCCAGTCAGTGGCAACATACGAACGCAACTCATAGTCCTGTAAACACCAGAAACATAAAACTGTTTTTCTACATACACTCTAGAAAAATAGCATACCAAGGCTGTGTGTGAACTGCTCTGAAACCTACCTTTTCTGTGTTTGTCTCAACCACACTGTATTCAGGGCATGGTTTGTCATGGCAAAACGCTGGAGGCGTCCATGTCTGTGCTCCGCAGAACGACACCAGGACGAGCACGAACAGTAGCAGCTCCATCTTACCGGACTCTGCAAAGTAACTCAACAGATGCAGCTGCAGACACACTCCTGCCTATTTAAATGGACTGACAATGACACAACTCAACGTACCAGTTTATCAGGTCGCACAGGCACTCCCACTTTGTTTTCCTCTTCCCGTCAAACATTGCTGCCACATAGTTTCACAGTTTAACAGTGAGTCAATATTTTATGTGTTTTTCTGAATGATTTCTTGCTTTCATGTCCATGCATCAACTCTGTGAAGGCTGGAACTTGTAGCGCTGCGGGGTTAATGTGCCACTGTTACACTTCAGAGAGGAGTCTAAAGGCCCAATCCCAGCGTCCCCCCTAAGGCCTTAATCCCTGAACCCTCAGGGACTTGACTGACGTCACCAGAGGTTATCTGGTTTAACTAACCCTAACAAATGAGATCCCGCTAAGTGGTCCTACGACGATGGTTATCAACTCAGTAAAGAGCAGCACATTTTCAAAAAAGGAAGAGCAGAAGTTCAACACATAATCCACAATAAAAGTATCACAGTTGAAACTGCCAAATGCAGGAAGGACAGCTGGCAAAAGAAAAAAATGCTGTGTGAATGTGTAAATTAGCAGTTTTATTAATGTAACGGCTTCAAAAGTCAGATATAGTCGTCTAGATAGTGATTTATAAAAAGCTTTCAGAATAGAATTGATGAATAGGTAACTCTTCATTATGGCTTTTGACAGTGATATGGCGTTTATGACTATTTCAGCCTTCTTTCAGCTGCGCCGACTCCGGCGGTGTGAAACAAAGTTACCTCGCTAACCCCAAATCCTGCTTCGTAGTACAGGCCTCAGGTAAATGGTTGCGTGTGAGAGGCTGCAAGGGTTTGAAATGGAATGGGACAGCACATTGCAGCGACATATCACGTTACCTTGACGACGCCAATTGTGGGTTTTTATTCGACCCGTCTCGGAGGGAGCTCAGAGTAGAGCCGCTGCTCCTTTGCGTCGAAAGGGGCCAAAGGAGGTGGTTCGGTCATCTGATCAGGATGGCTCCTCCCTTTGCAGGTTTTCCGTGTACATCCAACAAGTGAGAGGTCTCGGGGTAGACCCAGAACACGCTGGAGAGATTATATTATCTTGTCTGGACTGCGAACGCCTCGGGGTCCCCCAGGAAGAGCTGGAAAGCGTTGCTGGGGAGAGGGACGTCTGGAATTCCCTGCTAAGCCTGCTGCCCCCGCGACCTGGCCCCGGATAAGCACAAGAAAACGGATGAACGGATTCAACCCGTTTTCACTCCCAACTCAAATACCACCGTATGGTCAGCGCCCCTCGGCATCGGAAACCGACGCACGGAGGCACCCTTTAGCAACAATATGTGACGAACCGGGCTTTCAACTAACTCCAAAGTAAACTTAACCCTAACTACGTGGTTGTGTTGCCTAAACCTAACTTCCATTGAAAAGTTTATTTTGAAAGGACACTACGCATATAACGAGTGTATATTGACACGCTGTCCCCGGTCCGTCCAAAAGTAACGCAAGAGGGGTACCCCGTGCGTCGTTCTCCGATACCGAGGGGCACTGACCAAGCGGCGCTATTTGACGAGTTGGGAGTGAGAATGTGTTGTTTTATTTCACGTATTTTACTGCCAATATGAACATCTTCCAGGCTCTTGCCTTACGAGACGAGAGGTAACTGTCAAAAACTCAGTTTACTCAGTTTTGCCAAAATTCAGCAAAATTAAAAGAAATACTTGATGAATAAACCAGGTGTGTCTTATAGTCTAATGCTGCATTCCTCTGATTTCATGTGTCTTTAATGTACCATCCTAAATCCTTAATGTTTGTGTAAATTTAAATATGCCAGGCTGAACACCCATGTGCCGTCCTCTTTGTTTTCCTTTTTCTTTTCTTTTTTTACTTCCCCCAGGTAACCCTGTGTTTAACGTCAGAGCGCTATGAACTGTGGGTAATTCCCTCACGCAAAGTCTTCAGAAATGTGGACTAACAGGTAGTGTTCATAAAAGACTTAATGATTTGACAGTGGACCCGCCCAAAACCCTTCAACGTGTCTCAATGTTCAGATCAAGATCGAGGTCATATGAGGATTGTATGATGTGACAAGAACAGACATAGTGTACTGTGCTGCAGTAAGAACTAGATCAGCACATGATATCACGTGTTTGTGTGTTTTATCCGTTCACAACATGTCACTCAATTTTCATAATTGTGGGAAAGTCCGGCCAGAGTGGCTACGAAGAGAGTTAACTTTTAGAGAAACTTTGTCCAACTATAATAAAAAGAGTTTTATTTACCTAACTGTTACTTAGTTTACCACGTTTCTTAAAATTTGTCAAATTCTTGTAAATTAATCTGCTGACTGAGACAGTCGAGCATAGTATAAGTATACTTTATATAGTTTATAGTATAGTATACTAGTATAGTATAAGTATACTTTATATAGTGTATAGTATACGAGTATAAGTATACTTTATATAGTGTATAGTATAGTATAGTATAATGTATATAGTGTATGGTATATGTATACTTTATATAGTGTATAGTATAAGTAGACCCGTATAGTATAATTATACAAGTATAGTATGAGTATACTTTATATAGTGTATAGTATAAGTATACCCGTATAGTATAAGTATACTTTATATAGTGTATAGTATAGTATAGTATAGTATAGTATAGTATAGTATAGTATAGTATAGTATAAGTATACCAGTATAGTAACATTTAATCCTATCTGCCACCAATGGCCTCATTATAAACTCAACTCACCAAATGGAAGTATCACCTTGAGCAGGAAGTACATGTCATGTAGTACTACATGTAGTAATGTGGTGATACCAGCTGATGGCGCAACCAGACAGAGAGGAGCCAGCAGAGAGAGAGAGAGAGAGGGAGAGAGAGAGAGAGGAGGGAGATTCTGTCCTCTCCAATAACGCACCTTCATCATCCTCATCCTGGCTCTCCGGCTATGCACCTGCAACCTCCCCTTGCAGTCCCACCCCTCCTCCTCTTCATCCTCCTCCTCCTCTTCCTCCTGTCCTCCTGTCCTCTTGTGCGCAAAGATCGGCCGGCATGCACCTGGAGAGAAACCGCCCTGCAGCCAAGCCGTCCAAGGGCGCAGCAGCAGCATCATCAGCAGCAGGAGGCGGACTGATGCTCTAACATCTGGAGGGTATAGCAGCAGCAGAGCACCGGAGCTTGCAGCATGGGCGTGGGAGACGATGAGAGCCATGTAAATCCACGGACATAGAGCAGGGTGGGTGGGGGGAACCCGAGTAGCGTTTGGATCAGAGTTGTCCAGGGTGTATTTTTGGTGTCTTGGTGTCTAGTTCTCTGAAAATTCACCAAACACAGTACTTTTTTTTTTTATTGCTGCCAGCCTCCTTCTGTATAGTTTGAAAGGATGGAGAAAGGCGCGCAGCATCAGCACCACCAGCAGCAGCAGATGTCCAAGAGCGCAGCAGAGAGTCCTGTGAAGGAGGAGGACATCTCCAAGATGAGCGACGAGGAGATGCTGAAGTGGGGCAAAGAGGAGCTGGTGCGGAGGCTGAGGAGAGCAGAGGCCGGCAAGAGGAGCGCCATCGTGGAGCACAGCAACCTGATGAGGGAGGTGAACAGGAGACTCCAGCAGCACCTCAACGAGATCAGGAGCTTAAAGGTGAGATGGGTGGAGGTGGGGGGTTCATACAGGTGTGTGCACTGCAAAAAAGGATTTTTAAGAAAGTAAAAAAAGCCTTGTTTCTAGGAAATTGTTCTTATTTTTTTGCATTAGTTTTGCATTAGAAAAGTAATCTCATTTTAAGAAAATATATATATAACTTTTTCTTAATAAGATATTAAGATCTTAATTAAGGTGTAAATTCTTAAATTAAGTAAAAAAAATCTTAAAGTCAGCTTAATCAAGAAAGTACAACACTCATTTTAAGTAAACATTTCTTGCTTGTAATAAGCAACATTTTGGCCTATTTTTCTAGTTTTAAGACACATTACTGTCTCCATGTGTCTAGATTTATAGTCTAGTTTTAAGAATTCTAGCCAAGCAAAATTTGCTTACCCCATTGGCAGATTTTTTTGCTCAAAACAAGAAAATTTGTCGAAATTTAAGAATATTTGGCTTATTTCTAGTAGAGCTGTTTTTGCAGTGTGTAGACTAGAATGAGCTGATTTGGATCTGTACAGGATCCTTCTGTACAGGATCCTTCTGAGATATATCATTTAATTGCTGTCTTGTAATTGCTTGTCCCCATGTTGTCCATGTATCAGGTTTTTATGTTTTTTATTTTTTCCCACTCACAATGTTGTTTGGTTACGATTGCCCAGAAATCATTATAGATATTTAGTATAAGTTTACTTAATATAGTGTATGGTATAGTATAAGTATACTTTATATAGTGTATAGTATAGTGTAGTATAAGTATACCAGTATAGTATAAGTATACTTTATATAATGTATAGTATAGTATAAGTATACTTTATATAGTGTATAGTATAAGTATACAAGTATAGTATAAGTATACTTTATATAGTGTATAGTATAGTATAGTATAGTATAAATATACCAGTATAGTATAAGTATACTTTATATAATGTATAGTATAGTATAAGTATACTTTATATAGTGTATAGTATAAGTATACAAGTATAGTATAAGTATACTTTATATAGTGTATAGTATAGTATAGTATAAATATACCAGTATAGTATAAGTATACTTTATATAATGTATAGTATAGTATAAGTATACTTTATATAGTGTATAGTATAAGTATACAAGTATAGTATAAGTATACTTTATATAGTGTATAGTATAGTATAGTATAAATATACCAGTATAGTATAAGTATACAAGTATATTATAAGTATACTTTATATAGTGTATATTATAGTATAGTATCGTAGAAGTATAAAAGTATAGTATAAGTATACTTTATATAGTGTATAGTATAGTATAGTATAAGTATACAAGTATAATATAAGTATACTTTATATAGTGTATAGTATAATATAAGTATACCTGTATAGTATAAGTATACTTTATATAGTGTGTAGTATAGTATAAGTATACTTTATATAGTGTGTAGTATAGTATAAGTATACTTTATATAGTGTGTAGTATAGTATAAGTATACTTTATATAGTGTGTAGTATAGCATAAGTATACCAGTATACTAGTATATAGTATCTTTATATCTAGTAACAGATGAAGGTGGAGCTCTTCTTCCTCCTCTGCTGGTGTTTGTGTTTCTTAATGAGAGAAGAGTTCACATTCTGCTATTTAATCAGGAGAAACATTTAATCTTATCTTCCAACAACACTGACCTCATTATAAACTAAACTCACCAAATGGAAGTATCACCTTGAGCAGGATATTTAAATCAATATCCTCCTCACAATGCACTAACCATACACTTCCACTTGTTTTGTTATCACTATTATGTAGTCATATTATTTCTTTATATTAATCTTGTCTCTAGGTGGAGGCTTCAGATAAACCCAGTGGGGTTTTTGCCTCTTCCTGCACTGAATATTATTCATTTATTTTTTTGGTTATGTTGTATAGTCTTAAATTGTGCAAAACAAATAAACAGAATAAACAGAATATATGGCCACATTTACAGATTAAAGGCAAAATGCTCACTCAATAATTAATAAGTTGCATATTGAACAGACAGAATGGTGGATGCTAATGTCAATTTATTTCCAATTTATGCATTACATATACAATTTGTTTAACCCTCTGAGACCCAGAATAGATCCATTTTTGTCTTTTTTTAGGGGCATTCAGGGGGTGTTTAGGGGGAGATAGCAGGTCAACAGTAGATGTCACATAGAGGTGATGTACATCATCTGAAAGCTGGGAACCTGACGATTAATTTGAGATGTTTTCTAGTCATTAATCTGTAATAAACATGAATTAATTAATTAAAATAAATTGCAAAAGTGTATAAGGGTTTAGAACATTATGATGGACGTATATGATGACTGTTCACATGCTCTTTTATGTCTCATAAGTTGGTAGGTTTGATACCATTTGTTACACAGATTGGTGCTAAATTTAACCATTTTTTTCCCCACTCGAGAATTCATAAAAATTATCAATAATCCCTCCAAAATACCACATTAAGACACCAAGACCTTGAGGAACACCATAGGTTTAAAAAACTTTTGACATTTGGAGATTTCTGCAAGAATTGCATTTTTTTGGCGATTAGATGGCAAGCACTTCTGTTCGGTAAACTGCTCAGAAACCCCCTTATTGTCAATCTAGCTAGGAAAGCCATCCATCCTCTGAATGCTCTAGGTCTCTAGTTTGTGGCTGTAAAGTTTCATGAGGCTGTAATTATCCTAGAGGTCACCACAGGTCATTTTATACAGTGAGGTCAAGTTTCAAAAAATGGTCTCACTACAATGAAATGGCTGCTATGGGGACTAACATCATCATACATTAATATAGTTGGGCTCATTGGATCCACAAGAGATTTATACTGCATGAAAAAAACTGCATGGTTTCTGCCCCAAACTGCATGTGATTATCATAAAGTGGGCATGTCTGTAAAGGTGAGACTCGTGGGTACCCATAGAACCCATTTTCATTCACATACCTTGAGGTCAGAGGTCAATTTTTGAAAATGGCCATGCCAGTTTTTCCTTCTGGTACCGATGGATTCCTGAGGTTTCATATGGTATCTGTAATGTATCTACATTCACCAATGTGAGGATTTACTGCTTTTTCTCTGTTTTATATCACAGTCAACTGGATATCTCCGAGTTTTTTAGACGAGACATTTGGACATTTTTCTTACAATCTTTTGACACTAAACGATTAATCAAGAATAAATTGGCAGACTAATTGAAAACAGTCATTAGTCGCAGCCCTAATTTCATTATTGGTTAATCTGACAAAAAAATATTCATGGTTTTGCCTATAAAACATCCGAAAAATTGTGAAAAAGTGGGGACATTTTCAACTGGCTCGTTTTGTCAAATGTCCAAAAACAAATAAGACAAAGAAAAAGCTCACATTTGAGACTCTGGAACCAGAGAATATTTGGCTTTTTTCCTTAAAAAGCAACTCAAACGATTATCAAAATAGTTGCAGATCAAGAAACACCTCATACACACACACACACACACACACACACACACACACACACAGAAGTGCATGATGGGAACTCTTCTCACTCATCAGATGATCAATCCCAGCAGGACTGTGCATGTAATCCCTCACTGTGCTGCTCTCTGTGTGTGTGTGAATATGTAAACCAGGACGTGAACCAGAAACTGCAGGAGGACAACCAGGAGCTGCGGGACCTGTGCTGCTTCCTGGACGACGACCGGCAGAAGGGGAAGCGGGTGTCGCGGGAGTGGCAGCGTCTGGGCCGCTACAGCGCCGGCCTCATGAGGAAGGAGGTGGCCATCTACCTGCAGAAGCTGAAGGAGCTGGAGCAGCGGCAGGTGGAGGTCATCCGGGAGAACCTGGAGCTGAAGGAGGTGTGCGTCATGCTGGAGGAGGAGCGGGCTGCGGCGGGAGGAGGTGGAGGTGGAGGCGTGGGTGTGCACGGAGGCCCCGGGCGGAGGAGCTCTGTTGACAGTCAGAGCAGCTTGTCTCAGCTGGGCGGCGGTGTCCCGGCGCCTGGCCTGCTGCGGGACGTCGGCGATGGGAGCAGCACCTCCAGCGCGGGGAGTACGGATAGCCCAGATAACCTCCACCTCAAACCCCCTCCTCTGGGCTCCAGCCCTGGATCCAGAACCTCAGAGCACCCCCACAAACCGGGAGATGTGTGTGAATCCACAGGACGGAGGCACAGCTCCACGCCAGAGTACCACACCTTCCCCCAGTCCTGCCGCCCCCGTGGGGGCTCCCTCACCAACCTGGACCCTCCCGGCCTTCGGGGACACAGCCCAGAGAAACACGGCAAGTCTCCCACCAGGCTGCCGTGTGACTCCCACCCAAAACCCTGCAGCTCTGACCTACTGGCCCACAAACAGCTCCTGATGTCGGGGCCGGCGTCACCAGGCTGCAGGAAGAACACTGCCAAGTCCAGCCCGGAGCTGAGTCAGAGACACCGGTCGGTTAACATGGCGGGGGCTGTCTGCGGGAGTCCCGAGGCCAAGCTGGCGGCGATGGGGACGCCCGAGCACCTGAGGAAAGGGCGGGTGATCGTGGGGAGTCCAGAGTCTATACGGCACCACCACCACTATCATCAGCACAGCCCCGGGATGGAGCTCAAGGGGAGGTATAGCAGCGGATCCTCCCCCAACAGGGACGGGGGTCAGAGGAGGACGGCCGGAGACGAGCTGTCCCCCCACCACCAGAGTCTGTACAACGGTAGGCAGAGGGTAACTCTTATCTTGTATTTCAATTCATCACTCATTCATGACCCATAAACAAGAACAGCATTCAATTTACAGAAAGTTTTACCAGAATGTATGGCTGCACGATATGGCCAAAATGATAATCACAATTATTTATCATGATTATTCATTGATTTTAGCAACATCATATTTATATATAATATCTATACCCAAAGTAAAGCCAAAAAATCTCGGCCACCGGCTTGTGGCTGGCTGTTAGTTTAGGAAACGCTTGATTTGGTATGCTGCAGCGCTTACTATGAGTAGAACGCACATTTAATATCGCAGGCGATCGTGTTCATTTAATTGTGGCAAGCCAAAAACCGTGATCACGATTAATATTTGATTAATTGTGCCGAACCAGAATGTCATCTGGCTTTAAAATGATGGATATGAGGCTGTGTATTATAATCATCTCTACCTTATAACGCACTAAATCAATCGAGACCCACAACAGAGAGGCCTACAACCAAGACCTGAACCCGGCTTGTAGTCAAACCCAATTCAAGACAGAGGTGCCATTTTTTTTATTTCTTCTTCAAAGATAAAGTTATATGCTTGTTTTGGAATGGCTTTCTGACGTGAAAAAGAGCAAATTTGACAACAGCAACAGATAAACACAGAATATGTTGCATCAAACTTATATATATATGTATATATTAACTTATTACATATATATTATTATTACATTTGCATGCGATAATAGCCCGTTAACTCAAATTTGTTTTAACGCCACTAATTACTTTAACGCATTAACACATCTCGCGACTTTTAGGTCGTAGCGGTTCAGTTTTAAAGCTAGAGTGAAGATACCGGTATCATATGAAACAGTAAAACCTGAGGAATCATGTCATACTAGCTAGTTGCAAAGGAGGCTAAATAACAAATAACATTTTCAAAGGGGTCCCTTGACCTCTGACCTCAAGATATGTGAATGAAATGGGTTCCATGGGTACCCACGAGTCTCCCCTTTACAGACATGCTCACTTTATAATAATCACATGCAGTTTTGGGGGCAAGTCATAGTCAAGTCAGCACACTGAAACACTGACAGCTGTTGTTGCCTGTTGGGCTGCAGTTTGCCATGTTATGATTTGAGCATATTGTTTTATGCTAAATGCAGTACCTGTGAGGGTTTCTGGACAATATTTGTCATTGTTTTGTGTTGTTAATTGATTTCCAATAATAAATATATACATACATTTGCATAAAACAAGCATACATATTTTAATCGACTGACAGCCCGCTCTATCTCCTGAACCACAGCCGCCCATATATACATATCTCTTTTATACGTCACGAGTGCCAAAAAGACTTCCGTACACCTGTGCATCCTCGCTTATAGATCCTCCAGCTCTCTCCTCTGTGCTCGAGATGCATTTGAGGAATTGAGACATCCGTCCAGACGGCACGCTGAGGTCGATTTCCAGGTCACAGGCAGGAGGATGGAGGAGGAGGAGAGAGGAGGCACAACATAGAGAAATGAGAGGAGCATCATGAGATGCAGTTAGAGGCTCTGGAGAAAGCTAATACAAATAAATGGACCTTGATTTAAGATGAACTGACATAAAACGGATGGCTTGTTCATTCAGTGAACTTGTTGTTTGCTGAATTCACACACATGAACAGACTCGAACAGACACTCGCTGCCTTAATTGGTTCAGACCTTGGTTTAATGTATGGGAGGAAACACAAGGTCACACACTAAGTCTCAACAGCACAGCTAAGCTTAGACCCAGTTTAGGAGCCAGACTTACACTCATTCACACACACACGGGTCTCATGTGGATTCACTGGCTGTGGTAATAGTGGTGAGAGAGTGAGGGAGATGTGTACTCATCTGTGTGTGTGTGTGTTTGTAAGCAGGGGAACGTGGGTGATGCAACTCTCCAGGGCGTTTGGGTTACATAGGTACGCTAGAGGTGTGTTCAGGGCCGAGATGCACACACATGAGAAACTGAAGTGAAAGCAGAGAGAGACAGTTAAAGAGATCTGAACATGTGTGTAAAGTACATACGCTGGGACACACGCTGGGACGATACGACACCTATCACCCAATTCAATACTATCACGATACTTGGGTGCCGATTCGATATGTATTGCGATTAGATATTATGATTTATTGCGATTTTTGTTGACTTTTTTAACACTAGACCATGGGAAAAAGTTGAATTATACACTTTATACACGACTTTTACTTTGGAAAATATCTAAATTAATAAAGTTAAATGTCTGATTTCCAGCATGTATGTAGTCAGAGATGTCCTGAATTGAAATATATCAGTAATTGTCAGGCATTATTTATTACATTCTTTCCAAAAATATAAAGAATAAAGACATTTCCCTCAAATTAGTGGTATTTACTTTTTAATTTATAAAGGGACATGTAATGTTTTATACTTCTGGTGAATATAATATAATCAATCTTATTTCTATATATGTATTTTGTATATTCAGTGCCGTTTGTTAACACCTTATTTTGAAAACCGGACATAGTCACACGTGTATACTTCCGCTAACTTCTCCAAGTCCGTCGCTAACTTTCCCGTCAGCTCCGTTCTCTTTATCCATCCATGGTCAGCTCCATCGGGCCATTTGAATGTATTTAACATAAATGTCAGTATATGGGTGCTCTACGGTTGTTGTGTCGGCCCATTTGACCACGGAGATGAGAGTGACGGCCGGCTTGACCGCACGTTACCTGCGATACGATAACGTTTCCTGTCCATGACAGAGTTAGCATGCAGCTTTAGCCATGATGTTTAGCTCTGCTTTTCCTGTCAATGTGTGAAACCCAAAGTGTTTCCATACTTTACTGGATGTTTAGTGTTTACCATGTTGGATTTTCTACCGTTTTTTACTTTGTCGTTTCGGCTCGTTGTGGTTTGTTTTTGTGACGCATACGGAACCGATATGACGTCACATTACTCAGACTACAACAATAAAAGCGGTAACTTCCTTTCTACCTCCGCATAGACTCAAATGAAGCAAATGTGTGTGTGTGTGTGTGTGAGCTGTCCACTCATGTTAATTAGCTCACATTTGAGTTGCTTCTGATGTGTTGACATTGATTTTCTCCCACGTGGAAACTATAAACGGGTGCTTTCTGACAGCAGAGGACACGTCTTGCTCTGAAGCCACCGACGAGACTTGAAAATGCATTTTTTCTTTTGGCTTTTAAGCCTGATTTAATTTTGCTGCCATTAAATATTCCAAAGTACTCCCCTGTGATGAGTCTGGTGTAGTTGTTTCTCTGCGTTTATGTCTCTCTGAGTGTTTACTCTGAGATGTGTGACTATGTTGTGTTCAGGGACGCAGTGGAGGGACTGTGGAAAAGACTTTTATTTAGGACTGTTTTTGGGGCTGTTATCACACAGGTGGCTTGTTTTAAAGAGGCTGTTAGTATATGAGGTGGTTGGGAGGAGTACTTACCTCTCTATAAGAGCCAGGGAGATGCAAGCAATGGGGTTTATTTCACAACCTTAACCTGCTCGCTGTACATTATCCCTTATGTGCAGCATAGCAACTGGAATAATACAATGCTCTTTACACCCAACTACTAGGATCCACTTTGGAGGTTAGAGTTGAGCCGTCTGTACATTCCCCGCTGCGTCCCAGGCTGTGTCTGGTGTGAGTCGGTGCTGCACTGTGGTGTCCAGCAGCAGTAATGATTTCTACAGTGCTGAGTGGAAGGGCTCTATATTACAGCTGAGGCCAGGGGAAATAGCTCTGTACCTCGGGTGGACAAAGGATCCCTGACTCAGCTGTTACCAGGAAACAATACTGGCTGGATGTACTTTACCGTAAGCTGAGACGATGCATACTTATACTGTATATCTGAATACCATTTGCAGCATAATATATGCTTTTAGTAGAAGAGAAAGTTTAGTAAATCCACAGTTTTTCTGCCTTATAGCACTCTTCTTGGAAGAAAACAGTATCCACTTCAGTAAAAAATAGATTAATAGATCAGTTTACTACTGACGTGGAGAACAATTTGTATTTAAATAATTTCATCCAGACATTATATGGAGGACGGAACCTGCCAAAATCAAACATAAATAAATGACTCGATAAAAAAAAAATATATGTCATTAAATGTAGCAAAAATAAAGTAAAAAAAAATTTAGCCATGAATTAATTGATAAAATGTGACATAAGTTGATATTTCTGTCCTAATTAGCTTCTTTATGTATTAATTCCCTTATTTATTTACTTTCTTTATTTTTCCTTTTTATTCATTTATTTATTTAAATTAATGAATTTATTTTTGCATTTATTTTTAATTCATTCATTTATTTTTTACTTTTACTTTATTTATTTTTGCACTTATTATATATTTATTTTAAATGTATGTATTTATTTATGTATTCATGCATTTATTTATTTATTTATTTATGCACGATTTCCCCTTTGCATTTCACCCCTTATTTATTTCCCCAAACTCATTTATTTCTGTGTTCTTTTCTTTATACATTTCTGCCTTATTATGCAAATGAGAAGGGCAGTCACTCAACATGTGTCATCATGGGGTCATGGCGAATTGAAAGAAAATAATGATTAGTTGCAGCTCCACATTTGTCTCTTTAATCTGTTATATAAAGGTGAATGCTC
Source organism: Sebastes fasciatus (assembly GCF_043250625.1). Classification (NCBI taxonomy): domain Eukaryota; kingdom Metazoa; phylum Chordata; class Actinopteri; order Perciformes; family Sebastidae; genus Sebastes; species Sebastes fasciatus. Next base: position 27,356,586 of record NC_133803.1, on the reverse strand, counting down.
TCTTCGACGCGTTCTTTCTCATTTTTATTCTCAGTGTTTCTCTGCAGCCTGTAGCTTCCCAGATTCCAACCCCATCCTCTTCCTCAGCTTCATCCATCTCCTCCACCTTTCATTCATTCCTGTTAACATCTGTCTGCCTCTGCACCGTATACCACCAGCATGTAATACCTATTCTTTGCAGCCCTCGTTGCTGCACTGATACAGTCGGCGTAAATCTTCATTAAGCCGCCTCCATCAAGGGCCAGCACTTTTACAAATTGAGGTCATTAACTCCAGTGGTCTCTCTGCACTGCTGCCCTGGTGCACTAAATAATTGAAAAGGTCCTGTGTGATTTCCCCCCTTTTATAGAAGCTCCGGTCGTATCAATACATGCTTCTAAAACTAATGTGACCCTCGGGCTGGCCGCCGCCGCCGCCTGGGCTCGAGTTGAAGGTTCATGAGATTTCTACGGTGGCCCAGGAGTTCCTTTTACACAGCACGTCTGTTGTATGCAGTCAACATTTTCAAGAAGTGCTGTCACTGCTGTGTTTTCATGCCAATTGGGAGCCATTGCATAGTCAAAAATTCTGTCATCAGCAAGAGAAGAACAGAACGCCAGAGCAGCACTGGGCTGTGCGGTGGGATTGTGGTCGTGGTGACAGTTAGAACTAGGGCTGCGTAATATAGCCAATGATATTTAATATTCAAACATGTTTTTGCACAATGTTTAAAATGTCAAAGCTAGGGTTGGTAATGTTGAGAAACTAGCAAGAGTACGTTAGATTTAAAAAAATTATCCAACCAAAAAGCAAAGCCCAGTGTTGCCAACTTCCAATGAAAGTAGCATTAGCTCTAAACGTCCCTAAATCTAGCAAGAAACTCCAGCTTTTCCATAGCTCTGATTTTTAATATTGATCATACACAAGTTACAAAAACTTCACCAACGTGTAGTTGATGGACAATAAAAGCAGCTTCACAGGTGCAGCAGCGGTGACACCCAACCTGACCTCCTCCCTCTCTCTCTCTCTGACACTCTATACTGCTTTCCCACCTGGCTTATATAACACAGCCTCTACCAGCACCATTACACAGTGAAGGGCACGCAAACACTCCCACAATACATTTAAAGAAATATATTTACAATTTACCCTCACAAATATTTCTATATACAAAATACAAATGAGCATTAACGAATCAAGATTAAATAAAATGCATAATAAACTAAAGAGTTACCAAACAAAAGCCAAGTTAACAAACAACTGTCTACCCAGTCCCCCCTCTCTTCATTCACTACTTGGTTCAGCCTAACAAGGTAACTGACATCAGCAGCAGCTGCTGTTGCATTATCAGGTGTGATCCATGAAAACACGCCCCCAGAAGAAGAGAGCAGGATTAGAGTGATTAGAGGAGTTACCCAAAATAAAAGCACAACCTAACAAACATGTACTTCCTCTATTCGTCTGTTTGGTTGAACTTTACACAATCGATGTGCATGTCTGTGTCTTTTGATGCGTTGCAGCTCCCTCACATTTACTATTTAAGTTTTAATTTTTTTCTCAAAGTGGTTTTATTCCAGGGTATTGATCCTCTCTATTCATGACACTTCAGTTCCATCATCAATAGAGCATCCATTAAAATATTTTGAGGTAGATTTAGGGCGCTTTCACAAGCCGTAGTCCGTTCGGTTAGTCCGAATCACAGTAAAATGAATACTTTTTGTTAGTTTTCTATTTAGTCTGGTTCCGTTTCACAGTGCACAAATTGAATTGGAACCAAATAAAAAAAAAAGTTTGCTGAGGGAGGGGCGTGTATGTAAGGGTGTGGAGGACCAAATGTATCTTTTCCTTCTCAAGAGCCACCACTTCGATGGAGGGAATCACGGACTTTGCTTCTCTTAACAACACTAAATAAATATATCCATAGAATACAAAATATAAAGAATATTGGAATAATCTATAAATACACCCAACTACTACAACTAGCATAAAAAAACACTCAATTATAAACATAGAATAACTCACTGTATACATTAGCAAAGTGTGCAAGTTGCACTGTTTTGTTCCTCAATACAAAATAAAAAGTACTCATAGTCATGAGCGTAGTTGTAGACATAAGCGATTGCGGATAGTCTTGAATTTCCCTCAGGATCAATAAAGTTACTATCTATCTATCAATAATGGGCAAAACAACTTCTTATATTATTCAAGGTTTCATGGTTGTTGTTTTGAACATATCTAGTATTCCTCTCCAGTTAGTTTGCTTCTCTTAGTGGTGAAGCTGTTCTCTGGAGCCCAGCTGGTGCTGCCAGCCCTGGGTGGATAAGTGCTGAATCAGATGGGAAGAATTAGTGTGTAAAACTCATTAGGCTCTGTACATAGCCAGAACCCAAAGCAGGCTGCAGTACAAATGACTGTAGATTTGGGATAAAGTCTTTGTTCTCACAGAGGAGAAGAACAGAAGACGCTCCTCGCTTCATTAGGAGCCCGACATCTCTACTGAATGAAGCGTGTGTGGCAGAGCTAATGACACACACACACACTACACAGAAATGGTTGCACATTACATATAGCTCACAAGCTTATTTAAACACACACACACCGACTTTAAGCCTTAATATAATTTAAACAGGTAATTTATAGAACAATTCACCCCCCGTACAGTTGTCTTGAATTAGCTATAGAGACCAAGGCTGTAAACGTATTTATTTCTGGTGTAAAGTTGGACATTTTAACATGGAGGTCTGTGGGTGAAGAGTATAGAAGCAAAGAGACGAAACTGCGGTGTTTTTGACAACAGACGCTGCCGCCATTTTGGACTGAAAACGCTTATTATATTTATAATATTTTATTGTTTAACACAGGCCATTTTGGTAGAATATGACAACACAATAGAAATAATTAAATAAATAATAATAAATAAAAAGTTTTACTTTTGTACGGCTCTTTTTAGGCGGATGTTTTACTGGCATCCGGTAGTCGCTTTTAGTCCAAAATGGCATAAGCGTTACTTTGCTGCTGGGCGCTGCTGTTGCAATGGAAGGAACAATTTACTTTCACTTCTTGGCAATATACTGTACGTTCTTTGCTGTGGTGATTGACTCGCTTTTGGAGTCTCAAGTGGCCATTCGAAGAACTGCAGTTTTTGTCACTTCAACGTTGGCTTCATATCCTCCTGCAGAAATGTATGTTTGACCAATGAAATCTTTTCTTCCAACTGATGTCATAAAAAAGTGTTGTCTTCATTCTGCATAATAAGTAGCCATGTGCTTCTGTTTGTTGCACAGAGAGTGGAACAAGGAACGTAACGGACTGTCGGAGAAATTATCTTTTTTCGGTCCTATGGGCCATTTTTTCGGACTATTGGTGTTTCGGAATAACAATTGACCGTCCTCTTCTCAAATCCCAATAATGTACAACAAACACTACAACCAAAACTACCAAATAAAGGACAATATATGGCTTGAGATCGCCCAGCAGCTGGGATACGATGAAGATGGTAGTGTAGCTGATATGCACTTGCTAACGTTATATGTTGGTCACGGAACAGGGCTAACCACAACAGCTAGCGTTAACATCACATTTGGGATCTGATTAGTTTATTGTGTAGTTAATGTTAGCCCCTTAGACACTGTCTGGATATTTTTGTTGTGTGGAGTCGACACAGGCACTATTTAGGAGGAACCTCACTGGACTCGGTGTGCATAGTTGTCACTTCCCGCACCGAATTTTCACATCGCACTGATGAGAAACGGCTTTTAGTGTATGTAGATCTGCAGTATTTGTGCTGCTGCAGCAGCCTTACTGGAAATGAATCCTGCATCTGTAACATCTGTAACCACAACAGCCACCGCAGCAGCGCTATAAACAAAGCCATAATGCCGCCATAAAAGTCATCAAATCATTCTCCATTCAGGGTTTCCTGTTAGCAGTGGAGATTTAGCACACAACATGATGCCCTCCTGCCAGTTCAGGTCTTGTGTTTTCATGTTATAAAGCTCTCTCTCTCTCTCTCTCTCTCAAACACACACACACACACACACACACACACACACACACACACACACACACACACACACAACCACAAGGCTTAGGGGCTCCATGTAACAAGCTCGCACTGTACAGATAAACCCATTTAGGCAGTGTTGGTCTAATTGAATTTGTCTGCTCCAGACTGAAATGAGTGTGATTTGTGGTGTGTGTGTGTGTTTCTGTGTGTGTCGGTGCATAACGTGAACCTCAGCTGCTTTGGTGTCAGCTCTGTTTCCCTTTTTCTTCCATAGCTCTCTTTAACAAGGTGATGCCTTCTTTTTGGCTATTAAGTTGGGCTGTCAAAGTTAACGTGATAATAACGCAAATTTGTTTTAACGCCACTAATTTCTTTAACGCGTTAACGCAACTTGTAATGTTTAGGTTGTAGCGGGTTCAGTTTTAAAGCTAGAGTGAAGATACTGGCATCATATGAAACTAATAAACCTAAGCACTCCATTGGTACCAACCATGTCATACTAGCTTGTTGCCACAGAGGCTTAATAACGCTCCAAACTGTCAAAAACTATCATGGACATTTTCAAAGGGGTCCCATGACCTCTGACCCCATGATATGTGAATGAAAATGGGTTCTGTGGGTACCATCCGTTTGTCAGTGTGCTTAAAGGGAGATTTGTCAAGTATTTAATACTCTTATCAACATGGGAGTGGGCAAATATGCTGCTTTATGTGTAATGTATGTATGTATTTATTGTTGGACATCATTTAACAACACAAAACAATGACAAATATTGTCCAGAAACCCTCACAGGTACTGCATTTAGCATAAAAATATGCTCAAATCATAACATGGCAAACTGCAGCCCAACAGGCAACAACAGCTGTTAGTGTGTCAGTGTGCTGACTTGACTATGACTTGCCCTCAAACTGCATGTGATTATCATAAAGTGAGCGTGTCTGTAAAGGGGAGACTCGTGGGTACCCATAGAACCCATTTACATTCACATATCTCGAGGTCAGAGGTCAAGGGACCCCTTTGAAAATGGTCATGCCAGTTTTTCCTCGCCAAAATTTTGCATAACTTTGTAGCGTTATTTTGCCTCCTTCACAACAAGCTAGTATGACATGGTTGGTACCAATGGATTCATTAGGTTTTTCTAGTTTCATATAATGTCAGTATCTTAACTCTAGTGTTAATGCGTTAAAGAAATTAGTGACGTTAAAACAAATTTACGTTAACGCGTTACCGCGTTAACTTTGACAGCCCTAATATTTTGTCATGATTATTATCTAAGTTTTTCTGCTCTTGTGTGGATAGCTCACCTACTTCATCACTCCTTTATTTCTGTCCTTATCACACACCTCCCTCTAGGTAAATAAGTAAGTATAAGTATAAGGTATATAGTATAGTATAGTATAAGGTAAATAAGTAATTCCAAAGAATTTTCAAATAGGTTACTATTTAAATACAATTTCTCTGGACATTCGTACAAAAGGTTGCACTTATGAAAGCCCAGTTATAGAGTGCTGCAGGTATGACATATTTTGTAGCAAGTTAGCATCACCCTGGTTCCTTCAACCAAAAGCCAATGAGATTTTTTCCATTGGGTTTTGGATTATAAACTCTGTGGCATCATAGTTTATGATACTAACACGTTTTGTTCCGTAAAATAATCTCCACAAGTGAACACCACTTTTATGACTTTTGAAGTGTGGATGCAGTCACCAGAAGCAAAAAGCTAACTTAGGCTATTGATGAACTATATGATGACGTTTAGTAGTCTAATTTAGCCACTTGTTAGCAACCCACTTTTTTAAGACACGTAAAGGCTTCAAAATTCACGAGTGGGATATTAACTGATTTATATCATAGAACAACACGTTAAATCTCTTAAGTTTGTGTTAACCACAGACCTTATTTCAGGCATCTAACTAAAAACCCATTGACTTCCAGACAAGGGAACCAGAAGGGTAAACATGCTAACTCATTTCCAGGTTTTAGGACTCATTCCTGCAGCACTCTTTTGGAAGCAATACATTAATATATTTTCCTACTCTTTCTGTCTCTGTCACTGATTTGATTCCTGTCTGTCTGCCTGCATACCTCTCAGTCCAGGACAGAAGGTAATATAATGTCACCAAAAAGGTCCCGATTTAAACAGAAAATGTGGTTATTTCATTACATCCTTTCCTATCTAAAATTGCAGCAAATGGCTAAGAGGATTTGTGGCTCTTACATCACACACGGGCGCTATCAGTTTGACAGCCGATTTAGGAAATGAGAAAGGCCTCTTTTGTCATCATTCATCTGCTAATGGACCCAGAGTTAAACAGGCTGAATCCTCTACGACGGCCTCTCTTCATTACCTTTAACTACTGAGTGTAAAGTCCCAGAGAAATGAACTGCTTCTGTTCACACACACACAGTTTCACTGATGTAGCGCGACGTGAGTTTGAGACTGACACGAGACCTTTGGTGCACCCTCACGTTGTGCACAATTGCAAAATTACCTTGCTTAATTAATTCTTGGCTGTGTGTGTGTGGACAGAGGGAAGTGTGTGTGGTACATGTGTGTGTTGAGTGCATGTATTCTTGGTGCGCTATTGTTTGTTTACAAGGGTCAGGTATGGTGTTGACTGCAACAGATGGCCTGCATGCATGTTTGTGTGCATGTTACAGTGTCTGTGTGTGTTTCTACGTGTGTGTGTGTGTGTGCCGTTAAATCAGTGCCCTAGGTGCAATTGAAAACACAGCAGTTTTTGTCGGGCTCAGCTGGCCCAATCTCACATTACTGTGCATAGGCAGAAAGTATCTTCATGGCGAGTTGAAAGCACACACACACAGACACACAGACACACAGACACACAGACACACAGACACACACACGCACACACACACACACAGAGAGTCATCTAGTTTCTGTCAAGGGAGCACATAATATATTACACCGCTGCAGCTATTAATAAACATAAGCCACATAGTCGTGGATACCTGCAGCTTTTGGGGCTGTCACTAAAATAAACCTGAGCACAAACACATTTGTGACCATTTGAACCACTTAAGAAAAACTTATTTTTGTATTTAAAATGTCGACATTACTGAGTCATTTCCATATTAAGTTGGAGACATTAGCGTTATTACCACAAACAGACGTCACTGAGAGGTTGGCACAGGATGTACAGGACGATTTTCTGTAGAGAGAGAGCACAATTTTCCAAACTGATTCCAAGGGTCAGTTCACCAAAATCACAAAAAATAAATGTTTCTCACTAAAAGGGGATTTGTGGTTATAAGAGGTAATGGGGGAACTACAGAGGATATGCATGCATCTGCCAAAGTTGACAAGGTCACTTATTATAAGCAACTTTGGGCTTCCTGAAAAGTTGCTTACAAATATTGCTAGTCGCAGGTTGCATTTTTTTGGTCTTGTTTCTAAAGAGTAGCTATATATTTGGGCTCCTGTCTTCCTCCTCTATAGTGGTCTAGTTTGTCCTGTTGCAGGTTCCGTACACAACTCAGATTCAAAGACAGTTTGCCTTTTTTGTAAGTGTGATATACGAGCACATCATGCCGATCTGGTTCAACATGTTAGCACTGAAAAACAAAAGAAACGCAGCACCGTTCTCTTCAAATGAGCCTTACTGACATTGGATTCACGGTCTTTGCAGAAATGAAATAAAATGTTCAACTTCTTTAACTTTAGTTACAAGTTACAAGCTAAAAATGGATGCAAAAATGCAATGAAATGCATGCAATCCAAAATAAACAATGCCGAGGTACTAAGTGGGCAAAATGTGGCTAAAAGTACAACAAAGACTGGGAAGAAGAGAGAGGACTTAAAGATTGGATTCTCCTTCAAGTGGGGGACGATTCGAAGGCAGTTTGCCATTTTTGTAAGTGTGATGTATGAGCACATCATGCTAAACTGCCGCCGCCTGATCTCGTCTACTTTCCAGGCGAGGCGCAGTTCATCTCGAACGAGCCTAATGGTTTGAAATGGTATACACTTCCTGTCTCATAAGAGGGCGCGGTCATGGCGTTTTTTGCCTCTCCGCCCCATTCCGTTTGGAAGTGTTGTGAATGTCGTGTGGATGGATGAAAGCAGATTGGTTTATATTTGCATAATGTATTTATATTTCCTTTCGCTAACATTAGATATTTACAAAGCTAACAGAAATATTTAGAATTACATAAACAGAGACATGAATACAGGATAGGAGGGTGAGATGGTTCATGATCAGTATTTAAGGGTCAGTTAAAGACACCCAGGACAAAGTTTTTAACTTGGATTTAAAGTTGGTCCTGTGGAAGTGTTCTCAAGTTTGTGCTCAATGTTTCTGTTTCACTGAATCTTAGAAAGCAACATACTGTAGCGGAAACAGGAGGCTCCATCTTTCTTTCTCATTAGTGTCCATCCTCGCCGAGACACTGACACCACAACACAGCAGCCTCTGTCTTTCACACAAACTATTTGTTGTTTTATGCTCAGGTTTTACTGTATTGTTTCACTACATGTAGCCTTACAGAGTACATATCATTTAGAGATATGTGGTCTGAAAATATTGAAAAATAATTTCTTTTGGTCCAAGAGAAGAATCTCTAAAATAGATGACAATAATTGCCAATATAATGATTCTGTTGCTGACCTTTCTCCCATAATGCATTCTTGCCTTGATGGGGTTGTATCTGTCTGATGAGGCCCCATCAATAAGGCTTTAACAGGCTGAAGAGGATGGTCACAATAAGCTAAATCACTCAATAATCAAATGATCCTAATTCAGCAGCAATGGGAGATTTCTTGAAGTGCCTCTGAGACAGCCCGTCCCCCCGCCGTCATAAAAATGACTGCTCTAAATCGTGTTGTAATGACAGACAATGATTGTATCCTCTAGACAACGACGGCAGACAGAAAGATAAGAGGCTATCTTTGGATGTTGCCGAACATAAAACAGGATTGCTGTGTCTCATTCAGGGGCTGGACCCTCTGAAGCCTGAATATGTCATAAATGTGTTGACAAGGCCCGTCTTAATTCAAAAGGCTTCTCAAAATGTGGCTGAGAAATAGATTTTTGTTTTGGCTGGATTTGGAGGACCCAATCACCGCTTTTATACTTCCGTCGGACCAAATTTAAAGCAGAAACTCCGTCCACGAGTGTCTTTAATATCAGCGGACTCCATTTCTAACCAAACGTTAGCTATGGTTGCACACTGGAGCTGAAAATGACGTTGGATTTTCCTGGAACGAACAGCCCCTGTTCTTCACATTAAAAGCAGTCTACAGGCTGATAGAGGAAACCAAGAAAGTCGCGGAAGGTCTCATTGTTTAGGTTAGGTTGCAACCTGTTCACACATTGGCAAAATGAAAAAAAAATACATGTAAAAAGTTACATGAGGTTCCTTTAATGTGGTCAAGCAGTATCCGATTGCAATAAAACACATTTTAATGCAAGTAAAAGTGTGAAGGCGGTCTCACTGCCTCTGCTTCTAAACATATCCAGCTCTCTTCTTTTGTTTGTTCGTTCCTATCTAGTCTCAGTTTGTTGGTTTCATAATTTAACTTAAAATCCGCTGCTGCAATGATGAAATTTCCCCACGGGCATCATTAAACTAACATCTCATCTGCACCATGTGGGCGTGCGTTCCCTCATCCAGCAGTGGTCTGGTAGGATGAAGGTCCAGCAGGGCAGAACGACGGGAGAGTTCACTGGCTCCTGTCCCAGTTTGAATTCCCTGTGGGGGGGGTTGGAGCTGACGTTCATGACCCTCGATGCCAGTTAAGCCCCCACAATCTGTTCCCAGCTACTGACAACTGGTGTGTGTTGAATAGAAAACCGGAAATCAAATTGTGTGTGTGTGTGTGTCAGTATGTGGGCAGAAGTAGCTTTCTTGTTTCGCACCAACAGAGAGAGAATATGTGGTCTAACTCCACCACTGTGACTTTTGGATTGAATCTAACTGAATAGACTGTGGGACGACTAACAATGTGTGTGACGCATGTTGACAGGCTGACGCAGGCTGTGTGAGTGTGTGTGTGAAGAACACTGAGTATTTACCTTGGTGATGTGTCATAACAGCTATGTGCCGAGCTGAAGGTCGCTGCGTCTTTCAGGATCACTGTGAGTAACTCTGGTTGAAGCACGCACATCCCTCCCTCCTCTCTCTCCAGAATATCTGAAAAGCTGCTCTCTTTCTTTCCTTTTAACTTCTTTTGCCCATTCTATACCACCATATTTATCCCCGTAAAAAAACTCTCAATAAACAGAAAACTTTTTTTCTTTCTTGAAGGAATGATGTGATCCGACGGTATCTAGCGGTGAGGTTGAAGATTACAACTTCTCCCGTGTTCTACAGATTTATTTTTAAATCAACACTTTCATTTCATGACCGAAAGAACTAGATCGCGGGTACAAGCAGCCAAAATGGGTTTCCTCAGGAGGGTGGGTGGCATCTCCCTTAGAGATAGGGTGAGAAGCTCAGTCATCCGTGAGGGACTCGGAGTAGAGCCGCTGATCCTTTCCGTTGAAAGGAGCCAGCTGAGGTGGTTCGGGCATCTAGTGAGGATGCCCCCTGGGCGCCTCCCTTGGGAGGTGTTCCAGGCACGACCAGCTGGGAGGAGACCACGGGGAAGACCCAGGACTAGGTGGAGAGATTATATCTCCACACTGGCCTGGGAACGCTTCGGGATCCCCGCTTCAGAGCCGGTTAATGTGGCCCGGGAAAGGGAAGTTTGGGGTCCCCTGCTGGAGCTGTTACCCCACAACCCGACCCCGGATAAGCGGTTGAAGATGAATGGATGGACTTTCATTTCAAAATAAAAGCCCTCAAGCATTTTTTTCTGTGGACAGAATTCCTTCATTTGTTAACATGAGCAGGTCAGTGTTGTAGAAGATGCAGTGACTTGCAGAGCTCCATGAATTAATATAGTACGGGGTTTTAATTGTGGATTATTACTATTATTTACAAATTACCACACGTTTCTTATCCTTTCTCTGTCTAAAATAAATATAAATGACATTTATAATGAAACGAAATGGCCATTAAAAGGCAAAATCTATGTAGAAAGAAAGGGCTGACAACAGCAGCAGCAGCAGCAGAAACGCAGCTGGTGTGAATACCCGACGCATGAATCACGCAGCGTGTTGGAGAGCTACGGTGATTGTCGTGAAAACGCGAATGGCCCTCTCTAGAGTCAGTTGTCGTAAGAGTAGAGTGCATAGAGTGTGTGTGTACGTGGGAAGCGATTGGTGAAGCAAGAGAGAGAGAGCAGCGCTGACGGCATCGTCAATGTTATCGACTCCGGCCCAAGCAGGAAAAGTTAAGGGTGTTTGGTTTGTCCGTTCTGGGCTACTGTAGAAACATGGCGGTGTAACAAACACTCAGAACACTTGAATTACAATATGCTGAAAGGTTATTATGAAATTTTTACCAAATGATGGCAAAAAATTGTTGCCTACTGAAGCTTTAACACATCAGCCCCGACTGTGTGAATGCCAGGAAGTAGTCTGAAAAATCACATGATTGGTTGACTTGTGAGGAAAGAAGTCACCAGTTGATTACAATGACAGAATGGGATTGTACGTGGATTATGTTGACATGGCCGATGGTGGGATCAGGAGCTCTACTTTGGATAAAGATGTACTGGAACACGATGTAACCGTCTTTCCCTCGACATCAAAGGGTTAAACACACCTGCATCTGCTCCGTGAGCCGCCTGCAGCTCCTCAGAGAGAGTGTGTGACAGGTAGTACACACTGTATGTGTGTGATCGTGAGTGTAGTCTATTCTCCAGGGTATCAGACGCTGCATCGCGTCAGGATGTGTTCTGAGGCTGATGGGAGCCTTACTGACGTGGCCGAGCTGTGAAACAGTGACCGCACCTTCCACTTCCTGTTGTAAACGTCAGTCAGCTCTCCTTGTAGGTGAGGCATGGAGACCAGTAGTGGACTGTAACTAAGTACATTTACTCAAGTACTGTACTTCACTACAATTATGAGGTACTATATGAGTACATTTTATGTTATTTTATACTTCTACTCCATTTTTAAAAGAAAATATTGTACTTTTTATTCCATTAAATTTATTTGACAGCTTTAATAACTAGATACTTTGCATATTCAGATTATTAATAGAAAATTTAAAAAAATCAACTAATATATTATGATGTATTATCACAGGTTAAGTTACCAGGTAGTATATAAAGTACTAGCTCTTAGCTCCACCTTAACCAGCTGCAATATTACAGTGACGAACACATTAATGCATCACAAAGTATAATACAATAATATAATATATATCATTCTGCATAATGAATACTTTTAAGTTTGATAATTTAAGTATACTTTGATGCTAATACTTGCATACTTATATATACATAATAAATGCAGGACTTTTACTTGTAACAAAGCAACAAAGTATTTTTACACTGTAGTATTGCTACTTTTACTCAAATAAAAGGTCTTAATATCCACTGTTACGTAACCTCTGCTGGAGCAAAGACTGCTCCACATAACGGGGGATGGTTTTGTAAGTGTTTAAGGGTACACATATCTTGAATAAACTGCATGACAGTGATTTTCTTTTAAGACAAAAAAGGTGCTTTCTGCTGCCAAACACGTCCATAGATGGTTAGGTGTGTTTAATATTTGGCACTGACTGATACAGATTTATTCTGCACCTGATCATCGCTCACTACTCTATCCAGCCTGCGGTGCTGTGCATTAAAGTATGTATGTTTGTTTTTGTGGATACCCTGCAGAAACACAGTTGCTTTGTTGCTAATGGAGGGGAACATTACCTAGGGACAATTAATTTGTCAGTAGCATCATTGCAGAGAGAGAGAGAGAGAGAGAGAGAGAGAGAGAGAGAGAGAGAGAGAGAGAGAGAGAGAGAGAGAGAGAGCGGTGTAGTGAATGCAGTATGTGGGTGTTTGCTCCGGGCTGAACTAGTGTTGACACTCTAATTTCCTGCTAGAGGCTCACTGTGTGTGTGTGTGGTTTACAGTAGTTTATGCTCCACTGTTACTTTTTTACCTCTAGTGCAACTCAATCCAAACAAGCCTATTTGCAGTACCTACCATATAAAGGGAAAAGAGAGATAGCAAAGCAGGTTGTCAGGAGGACTTTATATTCAGGAAAGACAGATTAATAAGAGAAAGAGAGAGAGAGGAGCTCAGGTATATTCTATTCTCCTGTGGATTTCAGCATCCGCTACACAAACTCCAGCATGAAATGTACCGTTATGCATACGTCAGCAACTTGGTGTGAAGGTTCAAATAGCGCTGTTGTTTGAGCCAGTTCAACCTGCTAGTGTTACACCTCTTGATGCCTCTCAGTGTTGCTTCTATGGCTGTACATGTGTGTGTATGTTGCGTCAAACTAAAAACTCAATAGGTCGGGACTGGTTTTTCATCTGAGACCAGAAGCCAAGGCTCTCAGCAGCATCATCCACGTTCTCATCCCAACTCGACACATACTAATGCTTTGTCAGACCCCGTGGCGCCACTTTTTGGTCGCGGTAAACACGTGTGCTTAATGTTGTGAATTAAACAAAAACACTTGCTTCGGTTCAGGTTACAAAACCACTCAGTTATGTTTAGGAAAAACAACATGGTTGGGCTTAAAATTACTACGTTTGTACAGTGAAAATGTGACTGAACGTTGTGAACACGGGACACAAACAAACAGCTGATTGTAAAGTGAAAGTGAAATGTGACGCACGGGACACGAACAGCGGTCTCCTGGATGAAAGCCTTGGGTTTGTTGGACCCATCCACCTCCACTCCCACCTTCCCTGTGTGTCTCTTTCGCTCTTTAAACTACGTCACCAAACTCCCGGCGCATTTTCTCGGAGTGTTTACTGTTGCCGCAAATGGGTTTGCATTGTAGTCAATGGAAAGCCCAATGTGTCTCCTACCAGCGCTAAAGGATTTCAAAACCTCCCCCAGAAAAAATAGTTTTCAGAGATTTTGTTTCCTGCATTCTGGTGACTTTAAAAGAGTGAAAATAACAAGTATAGTAAGTATACTGCAACAGATAACGAAAAGGAAAAAAAGAGTGAACATTTTTCATAAATCGGGAGAAATATGGGAGAATTGTGACCCCGGGAGGAAACTGGGAGAGGGCGATGAAAAACGTGAGTCTCCCGGGAAAATCAGGAGGGTTGGCAAGTATGGCTCGGGTTGAAATATATCAACTCGTCGCCCGGCACAAATTTGCGTCCATTGGCCTCTTTGCATTGATATTGTGTGTAATCGCTTCGCTCTTGGTGTTTGAACGTACCATTACAGATTTAGCTCATCAGTGTTTATTTGCTTTTGTATTTTGCATATTGATTTGCCACGTCCTGTGGGGTGGAGTAGATTTCCCAGCAGTAGCCGTACATTTCACGATGTTGCCTGAACTAGAACTAATGAATTTTTACATCAAATTCTTGCCTGCTGCAGGGTTACTGTATATATGACACGTAATATGGGGCCTCTTTTTTTATGAGGAAGTGGGTCAGGAAGGTGGCGGAGTCTTGGAATATTTGGCAGGAAAGTCATTAAGTGTTGACCCGAGGGCCTGGTGGATTATGGGATATTACAGTACAGTGAAATCAGGGACACACACACACACACACACACACGGGTCCAGATGAACAAATGGAAGCACACACGCACACACATGCATAATAGCACATGATGGCGACGCGGTCGGGGAGGGGTCAGCAAAGGTCTCTGGCAAAGTTCAACTGAAGCTGGCAGCTTGTGTTCAAGTACAGGCTGTGTGTGTGTGTGTGTGTGTGTGTGTGTGTGTGTGTGTGTGTGTGTGTGTGTGAGCTTTTGTAATGTGTGTGTGTGATCAGAGGTCCTGTGTTAAGGACAGGCCTGCTAACTAGGCCAACAGCTGCTTCCCTGGCAATTCATCTCCAGTCAGCTTTGAAGCCCTTTCCCCCCCCCTATTATTTCAACACTGGGACATTTTGCATATTAATGCAGCTCGTATTCTAGTACACTGACCAGCACACATGTACACAAATGCTTATTTAAAAACCTCTTTGTAGAAGCGTGTACAAGTGTCCAGGTGTGGACTCCAAGCCTTCTTTATGTATTCAAATAGATGCAGCATATTCACCTTCTCCGTGTGAGTGTGTAGCAGCGTGGGTGGTTGTGATTGAGCAGCACAGAAATTAGACTTTAAATTCAGAAACGCCACCGCCACCGCTCCGTCCCTCGACCACCTATTGTGTGCGTCTGCCCTTTGATGGTGGACGGTCCTCTCGTTCAAAGAGATCCTCTGCGTCTCTATTACGTCTTTCCTCAACAGAAAAAAATATGTAATTACAGAATAAAATGCTTGAAAACTAACACACCCACACCCACACACACACTTCCCTCCTCTCTGTTTCTCCCTGAGACACTCTCCTCTTCCTCCATCCCTTCCTTCCTCCGTCCATCACTCTCTCTGACACACACAGTGAGGTGCATTGAAGCGAAGCAGAGCACACAGCTGTGAACCAACCCAGAGGCGTGTGTGTGTGTGTGTGTGTCTGACAGCCTGGACCACTGAGACACAACCAGAGGCGTAAGCAGGTCAACATGAGAACGAGGGCAGAATGACTGTATGAAACAGAGAGAGAGAGAGAGAGAGAGGTGGAGTAACACAGGTCGATCCAAAGAACTGTCAACGACTACGTTTACATGCATCAAATATTCCAGTTTTTGCCCTTATTCCGAGAAAGACAATATTCCTACTAAGATGTTTACACATTATTACACGGCTGTATTGAATACTTGATTCTGATTGGTCAATCATGGCGTTCTGCAGTCTGTAATTTCTTTATAACAGACCGTTGCTGTGTATAACAGACCGGTGCTATGTATAACAGACCGTTGCTATGGGTGCAGCTCTGATGTAAGACTCTGGCGGACCGTTTTTGTGTCAAAATATTGATTTCTTAAGTAAGTAGCCGCATAATAAGCGGGATAATGTACAGCTAGCGGGTCATTGTTGTGAAAGAATCCCCTTCAGGGCGATGAGAGACCCCTTCGCTTTGTGTCGAGGTGCAGCATCGCCCTGTCGGGCACTCTTTCACAACAATTAACGGCTCGCTGTACATTATCACTTACTTACATCATGAAGTTTAAAAGTAGGTGTGTTTCTCCTTCTAACCAGAAATGTGGGCTTTTCTTCTGGGCATCCATCTCTGCAAACTGTCGGCTAGTTGGTTTGTGTATGACGCACAGAGCTGGCCGCAAACAGGCAAGAGGCCGTAAAAACCCCAACTGAGACGCATAATCTGAATGTGCTGTATACATGTCCAAACAATGCTCCTAAAACCTGAATAATATCAGCATATCCCACATGTCTTAATCTGAAAATGCTCCATTTGTAATAAGGCCTAATTCAGAATATCCAAACAGAATATACTGTTAACATGTCCCCTATCAAATTCAGAATATTGTCATAAATTACGTAAACGTAGTCAGTGTTTCCTCTATAATTACAATATTCATCACCTACACACACACGCACACGCACACGCACACGCTGCCTGGTTAAGCTGTGTTTGAGGGTTGATAAATGACCACAGTCAGTGGTCAGCCTCTCTTCCTCTCCACAGCTGCTCTGCCACATGCTCACTTGGGGTTGTCCAACACGTACAGCAGGCGTCTAGTTTCACCGCGGTAAACTGATGGAAACGCTTGTCGTGCCGCAGCAGCAGCAGTGTGTGTTCACTCAACAGAGTCTCCCATTTGCACCGGTACACACTGCCACGCTGGGTTCGGTCATGCTGATGTGGGTGTGTTGAATATGAATATTCCACCAACACTGTGATTTTCACTATTCACCAGGGCTGGGACGATTCACCATCTCCTGATTCGGTAATATCATGATACTTGGGTGCCGATTTGATATGTATTGCAATTCGATATTGCAATTTATTGCGATTTTGTTTTTTAAATTTTTACTTTTTTAACATAATACCATGGGAAAAAGTTTAATCATACACTTTTAGGGACTTTTACTTTTGAAAATATCTAAATTAATACAGAAAGAATGTTTGATTTTCAGCATGTTTGTAGTCAGAGATGTCCTGAAGTCTAATATATCAGTCATTGTCAGGAATTATTTATTAAATCTTTTCCAGCAATGACATTTCCCTCACAAATTAGTTGTATTTTCTTTTTAATTTATAAGGGACATGTAATGTTTTATACTTCTGGTGAATATAATCCAATCAATCTTATTTCTATAAATGTATTTTGTATGTACAGTTCCCTTTGTTAACACCTTATTTTGAAAACCAGACATAGTCACACGTGTATACTTCCTCTAACTTCTCCAAGCCCGTCTCTAGTTCTCCAGTCAGCTCCGTTCTCTTTATACATCCATGGTCAGCTCCATCGGGGCCGTTTCAATGCATTTAACATAAATGTCAGTATATGGGTGCTCTAAAGTTGTAGCGTCGGCCCATTTGACCACGGAGATGGCGTTAGCCAGCCGTTTACTACTCTGTAGACTGTAGTCTGCCAGTGGCGTAGGGGTCGGCTAATCTGGTCCCGTTGGTTAATGTTAACTTTCTCAACTAACACTTGTGATCCTGGAGAGTGACAGCACATATTGAGAGAAACTAGTATTTTCTTCAGCCATTGTTTAAAAAAACAAGCCAAAAATACGTGTTCAGAGAATTTTTCTGCCTCCACTTAACGCTCCGCCCACAAAATACGTCATCATGTTTCCTAACAGAAAAGAGGTCTATTGCAGAAAGAATCAGCACTGTTGTTTTTATTAATACAGTCCTGAATATATCACTGACAAAAAGGTAACTACTCCTGCTGAGAAACAGCATTAGCATCACAATTTTGTCCAATCTGCATAAATCCAATCAACATTCATCTCCGGCACATGGACAGTGAGAGAGATATGTGTTTGTGTGATGTGTAAAACACCGAGCAGTTTGTTTGTCAGATGATGAGAAATCTTCTTCTTGCCTCATCAAACTGAGCTGACATCTTTGTCTCAAACACTCTCCCTCTGTTGCTAAGACTAAAGAGCTGTTTGCAGTGAAACAGAGCAGAATTCACCCGCAATTTAGGTTTTCTCTTTTCCCACTAATCAGTGTAATTATGTGTGTGGTAGACAGTGACGATATTTGGCGTGGCTGGCTCTGTTCTTACCAACCGCCACGTCATTCAGCTGTCTGAGATACAGAAAGGGTCACAACTGGAGAAAGGGGTGGAAAACCAGCATCTATTTGTCCTTGTCAACATATAAGATACACATTTTCTCTTTGACAGCTCATTTCTATATAATCATTATTGCATATAGTAGCCTATCAAGGCCCGACTGTGACGCTTCTCTCTTACATGAATGCATATGAATTTTAAAAAGACGTTTCGCAGTCAGAACAGATTCAGACGGACCGACATATCTATGGTAACTGTCACAAAGAGAAAGGACAGGAGAGGATGATGGGTAACAAGAAATGTGCCAGTGGCTGCCCATCCATGACAGGAATCAAAGTGGATTGACAGAGAGAGAAAAGTGTCTGTGTCATACAGTCAGCGAAGCAGCTCCGAGTGAGCAGATACACCTTTCACTGAGCGTGGCTGGAATAACTAGCAGCAAACTGGCAGTGGTTGAAAGTAGAGAGAGATGGGACCGATTCGATCCACTATTGGCGTTGGGCTCCGATATGATGTAATTCACGTAACGGTTATCAGACTGAGCTCACCGATCCATGTGCCGATCCATATAAATATGTAATAATGGTGGAGAATGTTCCTCCGGCTGCAAAAAAGCTAGTTTGCTCTGCTAGCATCTTTAGCACGGAGGTCGTGTTTATCTCCCAGAACAGGAGTTAAAGACTAGAAAATAGTCTGCAAATGAATCGATAATGAAAATAATTGTTAGTTGCAGTCTTACCCCTGATAAAACTAATTTATTTCAAAACTAACGCTTGATAAAGCTGAGCCTGGCTACATTGCTCCATCACATAACGGAGAGAAAACAGACAGAATGTATTCAATATATTCAAATATCAATGATTAATAATCAGTAATAAAATAATAATTGACAGATTAATCGATTATCCAAATAGTTGTTAGTTGCAGTTGAAAGTCATACACAAACAGTCACGCACACATTTGACAATAAGCGCTGGAATTGATTTGATTATTAATTATTTCTTTTGTTTTCTTTCGCAGCTCTGATATCTGCTGGTTGCTGCACCAACTCCTGTAGGAGTGTAAAGCTTTGGGACAGGTGAGTCACATTGACAGATTTTTTTGTGTGATTGTATTATTAATCCCTGATTATCCGCCAAAAACAATTTGTTTTACAAGATTACATTTTGAACACATCATGATAATGTTATAATTTATGGCCCAATAATAATTTTTACTGAACAGAGCTTGAAGGAATCATAATGTAACTCAATGCAACCTCTGTACGTTAGCCGTTCTAATTTGGCTGAGCAGGACTGAGCTGCCAACCGGTTGCTAACAGCTGACTTGCTCTTCTCTTGCCGATTTCTGCCGTTAGTCTCGAGCCCTGATCCCCGGTACGGCACCTGCCGTACTGTCGAAAAACGAGTACTCTCACGTTATCCGAATTTTGGAAGTTCGTGGTTTGGGTTAAAATACGCAGGCTACATTTGTTACGTAAAATAACTACACTTACTGTGTAACTGCTGTAAGTTAAGTACGGAAGTTATGCAATAAAAATATGGTTAAATTAGTCAATGTTTATGCTCAATTGTACTCTGTGGTTTCTGGGTATTTTGAAGTTTTAACAAGCTGAGGAGTACTTTACATTCTACAATTGAACATAAATCACATTAAAACCTATGTTCTGAACCAGCTACGGCCATGACTGGTGGAGCAATTTTTTGTAAAGGTGGCTTGCAGTAATCGGAAAAGGCAAATCGTGTGTGAGTATGAGAGGTCACCCTGGTGTGACCCCTGCGTTAATGCATTGGCCGCAGGGTGAGTGATGGCGCTGGGTTAATATTTAATGATGAAGCAGTTCTTAATGGGTGAATAAATCAGTCTCCATCCTTACCTGGAGGAGGACGGATCCCTGCATTCTGCTGAGCACAGGCTCCACACACACATACACACACACAGATGCATCCATGTGCAGTAATTGCACCATTTCCTTCTTGTCTTTCAGCTTTGATGCCTCCTGACCGTGACATGCCCCTTGATCAGATGCTGCTGTGACAACACACACACCCCAGAGACAGAAGAAGAGGGTTATTAGCAGGATGGATGGATGGATGGATGGATGGACGAGTGGATCTCTGGATGGAGAAATGATCATGAAATTCAAAATCAAGCAGTAAGGGCGAAGGAGCAGATGAGCGAAACAAGGCGACAAAACACTGTAAACACTTGAAAACCTCTCTCCGCCCTGTCTGCTGCTGCTGCTGCTGCTATGCATTTCCCGTGGACCACCAGAAAAGACTGATTGATCGGACGGACGGGCAGAGGCTCATCCCTGCGTTGCCAAAATGAAGAGAGGAAAAATAAATAAGACAGCTGAGAATCTTTGTGTTGCCAACAAAATAGTCCTACCTCTTTGGAAAGCCAGAGGCCATCTGGATGAAAGCACCCGTACACGGAATAGTAACACTGGAGGTTACAGCCCCTTTCTCTTCACAGTCACGTGCCAGTGATTATTTTAAAACTTAATGCCCAACATGGTAACTTCTTTTACAAAGTCATTGTGGACCAGGAATTAAAAGCACAAGAAGTTACTGAGTCTTTTTTAACTAAAAGAGGAGTTATTCAAAAGATAATTCTGTTTTTATTACAACCTTGGTCTTGTTTTCGTAGCCTAGCATTGTACTCATTAAAGTCATTGATCTAGGAACACTCGCTAAAAACAGTCCAATAGGGCAAGAAACACAAGAGGTAAGACTATCAGACAGGTCACAAATAAGACAGTTTTGGAGGTTATACTGAATGTGAGTGCACCACAAATGCCGATACATCAGACCGGCAATACGTCAGCCAGCGTAGGATAGCATGACCACGCCCCCTTTTGGGGGAAAACAATCCCGTGGGTTACAGAGTAAACAGAAGAAGTTGAAACACGTCTCCAAACTTCTACTTTAAAAAAAACGGTAATAGTAATAACGCTATGCCGAAGAGTTGCTGTGCAGTTGGTTGCACCAACAATAAATCAAAAAACGCCGTGTCCTAAAGAATATATAATTGCTTAATGGCTCCAAGCTATAGACCAGACCAGCATGGCGTCGAATTTGTCTAAATTATAATCCAAATATACGTCAGATTGCGTTGAAGTTAATGGGATCTTTGGTTTTCTTTCCCCAAGAAGGTGGCGCGGCCTTGACTTTTTGCGACGTACCCGTATGTGCCAGTCTGATGTATAGTAAATCCCTCACTTCACATGAAAACTATGTTCACACAATACATTAATATCGTTGTTCCCACGAAAAAGGGAAAACTGCCCTAACCCACAATTGGTAGCAGGGCTGACCGGAGCCAACCCATGATGGTATCCAGCTGCTAAACATGTGGTTTCAAAAACCATTGCTTTTAAAAGTTTCAAATTGTTTTATGAGAATGCCAAAATTATTTGCTCTCAGCTTCACAAATGTGAATATTTTGTGGTTTCTAGAGGATCTTTTGGATTTTGAACTGTCGGACAAAACCAAACATTTGAGGACAGCATGTCCTTGGGCTTTGGGGAAATTGTAATGGAGGATTTTTCGCCAATTTGAATGAATTTTTTGACATTTTACAGACGAAACGATTAATTGAAAAAATTATCGTCAGATAATTTTGACAAGATAGACAGATAATAGAGCGCAAGTATAAACAAAGAGGCTGTTAAGGCGGACGTGTCGGTGTGATGACGTTTAGTAGTCTCATTTAGCCACTTGTTAGCAACCGCCTTTTTTAAGACACATAAAAGCTTCAAAATTCACAAGTGGGATATTTACTGACGTATTTTATATTGTAGAACAAAACGTTAAAATCTCTACCACATACTGTACCTTATTTCAAGCATCTAACTAAAAACCCATTAAAAAAAAACATTGACTTCCAAATGAGGGAACCGGAAGTGCTAAAATGCTCATTTCCGTGTTTTAGGACTCATTCCTGTAGCACTCTATGGTTGTAGCCCTAATCTTGATGAGTACAATGTTATTATTACTGATTATTATGATGAAAACTACGACACTAAGAGTCAGGTTGTAATAAGCACCAATTATACTTTAAAGACCTCCGTCAAACCAAACAATTGTTTTCTTTGAGCATAGCTTCTGTTTGGAGTTACAACACAGCAGTTAATTCAAATTAATAGACTTTGACACAGCAGTTACCAGCACAGCGAGCATTTACCTCCAATTGATGAAAATAAGCTGACAGAGAAGTTGCCATATTTTGAAGTATGCATAGCTTCTGTGTATTCCTGTGTAGTTATGAGGCATTTTACCCAGGGTGCTGTAACTCTAAGGGTTACAGAGAGAACATATATGGGGGTGGGGTGGGGGGTTAAATATGTTGTTGTTTAGGGGAGAAGGAAAGGTTTACTCATTTTCTGCTCCTCGTTCAGCTTTTGTGTCAAGGTCCGCTCCTATACCGACAGTGTTAGAGTACTCTAAACCTTGTGTCAGCGTTCAGTCATATATATGGTGCTGTGCGTGTGTGTGTGCTTGTCATTTTCCACACTCCCAGGTATTTAGATATGGAGGACCACGAGAGTCACGTAAATAGTAATAGAGCATTTCATTGATAAATTGATACATTTTATTAACATATGAATAAATGGACAAAATTAAAATGCATACAGTCTCTTTTGAAAATAAACTTCAAACGTAGGTTTACTTAGTTTGTAGGTTTACTCACAAAACAAAACTACTTGGTAAGGCTAAGGAAAAGATCGTGGTTTGGGTTAAAATAAGTATGTTTGTTACGTATCTTCTGGACTCTACTAACTACAGTAAAATAAGTCAACGTCGACTTTCACACTCGACACAAAGAGCGGTATCCTGGGTGTTTGTTTGACTCATAGATCCTCACCTCCCATCCACAGTATGCAGACTTCCTCGCTCTTTATACTACGTTATTTGCTCTGATTGTTTAATAATGATGCGGATGGGGAGTTAGATGAAAGCCTGGTGCATCCATTGCAGACGCTAAAGGGTGTACTGACCAATTTGACGGATTGGAGCGAGAAAAGGTTGATATTAACCACTCAGCCCAACCTTCAGTGAACCCATAAATGTGCTGGTATGTCTTGTGCTCCTACTAAAAATTACTAGAAGTTTGAGTTTATGACAGAACTAAAGCTCTATTTACTGTGGGTGGGTTAGTGGAGCCTTCTTAGATTTAATGAATAAATGCTCCCAAATACCTTTGCAACTGTGTTTTGTGCTTAACTTTCACAGAGGAAA
The DNA here is from genome assembly GCF_043250625.1 of Sebastes fasciatus. Classification (NCBI taxonomy): domain Eukaryota; kingdom Metazoa; phylum Chordata; class Actinopteri; order Perciformes; family Sebastidae; genus Sebastes; species Sebastes fasciatus. Next base: position 27,333,209 of record NC_133803.1, on the reverse strand, counting down.
TTAGATTTCACTGCACCAAATCCAAGGTCAAGATTTAACAAGAAATGACTTACACGACTTGAGGTTTGTGTCGAAAATGTGTTTAAAAATCATCCGTTAAAGATACACCAGGGCCGGTATGTTTCATGACAGGGAGCTTGGTTTCAGCAGGATTAGCATTAGGGGGACGTCTGTCCTCACTAAAATATGTGTGAGATAATTTATCCCCAGAATGTTTACTTTCTCTTTAAAAGTATTTTCAGGATTTTTTCACCAGCGGATGAAACGATCAAGATGTGTTGTCCTTATAAAACTGGATGCTTGGGTGTGTGGAAAATGTGACATTTTACTTGGTGCACACACAGTGGCTCACAATAATATACACATACAGACATACACACATATACATTTATCCTGAATCCATACTCTATAACCTCTTCACCCCTTTTTTTTTTTTTTTTTTTAGATTTGGTGACAGATGAAACAAGACGAGAACTATAATATATTATCAAAGACCTTTATGTTTTTAAAAGTCAAGAGTAGTATATCTGCTTAGTTTTATAAATATATAACTACAGTTATTATTTTTGACTTCTTGGTATTATATATCTAATTATTATAACCAGAGATGTATGTATAAGCTAATAAAGTGTCTTTATGTAAAATCCACTCCTTTGTTGGTGTTTTTGTTGGATACACACACAAACATACAGCTGTGAAACCCAGCCTTAACCACACACACTCTGAGTGTCTGTGTGTGACGACGGCTGCCTCGCTGAACCACTGCGTATGTCACGCGTGGGTTGTCCACACCCGCAGCGTTTCTACTGCTGCTGCCAGCCCTTTCTTTCTACATAGAGTTTGCCTTTCATAATGGCTATTTAATTTCATTATAAATATCATTTATATTTATTTTAGACAGAAAAGGGTTAAGAAGCATGTACTCATTTGTAAATAATAGTAATAATCCACAATTAAAAGCTGGTACTTTATTCATTCATGGAGCCCTGCAAGTCACTGCATTTTCTACAACACTGTCCTGTAAATATTTCAGAATAGGTTTTGGCAACCAAACTACTTGGTACGCACGGACAGCGGTCGCCTGGATCAGAGCCCTGTGTTTATAGAAATTACTGCCAAATTACCCCAATATTAACCTCAACATTTATCGAAAATTATTTTATTATAAACAATATTTAATAGTGATATGCTAAAATAGCATATAATCGTTAAAATAGGGCCCTTAGGCTTGAGAAGCGGCTGTGCGCTGCTCTTCATCGGAGGTGGAAAACCAAAAGTAATAGAAGACTGATTGTCTACACAAATGTAACCTGTAGCTAATGTAATGATTCAGGGAGTTTTTAAAGAAATTTCAAATAAGTTATTTGCTAATTATTATATATTTATCAGCAGACATGGAAATAAAACATATCAATTAACTTTGTATTATTTTCCTGGAAATGTATTAAATAAATTAGTGATAATCATTAAATAATGTTTATAATAAAGTAATTTTCAATAAATTGAGATAAATGTATCACCTAATTACCATGACATTTGTGGACCTGTAAAATGAAGTGTTACCAAAATCTGAAACGATTGCATGAAAGACTATAGAGCACACATAGTATAGTTGTCGGACCGTGGTCAGAGCTGGCCGATGCCACGCTATGATTGGCCCCTCTGCGTTCAAGGGGCGGGACTTAGCGAAGGGTCAATTAAGGTCTCAACTGCTGCCGTTTACTAAATGCTAGTTTAAGATGATCACTCTCACTGATGTGTGGCAGCACACGTTGCTTATGCTGCCCCCATCAATAACATTACTTACTGTTTGTGTGTGTGGTAAGCAGATCAGACATTATTTATTTATTTAATTTAATTATAGCAGTAGTGTATTTCTCTGTATATGTGTGTGCTCTGTGTACAGTGAGCAGATGGCTGGCTGGCTGCCAGAGGAAATGGTCCCCTATTATTTATTAGCTGGGATGGCAAAGGATCAAACAAATTTGAATATGAGCCACCCACTCAGCACTCACTCACACACACACAAGCAGCATAATATGCCAAACCTGCTTTCCTATTTACATATCTCTCTCTCTGCCTCACACAGAGGAGGTGACTTGCTTATTAAGGTGTGTCACTGTAAGCATATACAAACTCTCACTTTCTCCCTCTCACATACACACATACAGTGTACAGTACTTGTAGCTTCACTCTGCAATGCAGCAGCAGTGTTGGGCTCTCGGTGTCACTGTCAGTCTGCCAGTATACACGTCTGTCCTGGTTCCTTCGTGACTGTCTGTAGCTGGTGAGTCACCCTGTCTGTCTCGGTCCTTTTTTTCCTGACAACACCCAGCTGCTTTCACATATTTCATGATTTCTGGTAACTCAGTTAAAAAGCCTGCAGTGTTCTCCTCTTGGTCATTGAGAGAGTTGAGACGGGAGAGAGTGTGGCTCTGTTCAAACTGGGACAGGAAACCTGCAGCACTGCTTTATGAAATCCCTACAAAGTTGGAAGGAGTGAAAAACTGATATTCATGGAAACTTAAAAGGACTCTTTGTAAGAATCAGAAATTGCTCGTTAACCGCGACACCTGTGGCCGTTAAGTCAACGAAAGTCCGCGTCCTGTTGCTCATCGCTCTACATAGACATGAACGAGCATTGATCAAAACAGTGAGGCGACATACGTCAGCTAAAACCACAATATCACTCTATATTTCACCTGTTTGGCAGTAATGTTAGCTGACCAGACGAAGGTCTCTCCATGGATCGATGCTGATACTGTGTTTCCTGCTTCAGCCTCCCGACCGCGGTCGGAGGGAACAGGGGAGACACCGACACCCGGTCACAGACGATAACGTTACTCGCTCCGGAGCCCTGACACTTCACTCAGCAGCAGGAAACAACACGGGAAACCTCTGTTGGTCTGGAGGAGCTGCAGCATTTATTTCTGCACAAACGTCCACTGTACATTCACTAGATATTCTCAGAGCTAAACTAACTCTTCTGCAGTGTGTAGTGTGCGCGCATGCACGTGAGAGTGGAGCGAAAGAGCAAGAACGAGCGCGGTGTGTGAGTGAAGGCAAGCAGTGCAGAGAAGCAGACACAGCATTGTCTCCCCTATTATATGTCTTCTGGCCGCGGTCGGGAGGCTGGAGCAGGACGAGTTGAAACTGTTTTGCAAGACGGGCTTCACTATATCTAACTTTGCGTTTTTTGTGCTTCCGTGTAGTTTTATGTTGGAACAGCGTAGCCACATAAGAGTGTAAGTTTAAGAAGTTACAAACAGTACCTTTAACAAATCTATTTTCGCTAAACTATTGCTAAACAAAGCATTTCCTGTGAATACATTTGTTGTGCTCGCATTCCTTCCGACACAGGAACGTTTTTTTCTTCTTTCTCATACCACATCCATACATGGGTAGTAGTATACAGCTGTTAAAAGAAAACTCATTATCTTAATAATTTTTTTGCTTATGTTTGAGGAAAATCTTATAAAGGGTCCTTATTTTTGCTGAGTACTGTGCACTGTGGCAACGGCTGTCTTAAGGCCTTTAAACACCGGGAGTGTGGTGATTAAACAACACAAAATGCAAAAACACTCGCCTGCGAATATTAACTTTTTGAATAATAAAGTTTGCCGACTTGGTTCGGACTATGGAGTCTCTGTGTTGTTGTGCACTATAGTGTATGTTTTGAATATGTTTGTTCCGCACAGCTTGATTGGTTGATGCTTTTATTCACGGTGGGAAAGCTCAGAAAATTCAACCTTGTTCCCAAAAAAAATTACGTTGTTTTCTCCGCATAATATTTGTGTTCTATGTGAAAGTATTCATGACAACAAAATCACACAAAAAACCTCGGGAAGGCAACAACTGTTCTATGACTATGTTATTCCTCACATGTAGCTCGAACCGAGCATGCTGAAGGGTCAACAACAACAGGGTCCGGGGTCTGCCCTGGAGTCTCCTCCCAGTTGGATGAGCATGGAAAAACCTCCAGGCTTCATCCAGATCAGATGCCTGAAACATCTCAAATGGCTCCTGTAGACCAGAAGGAGCAGCGGTTCTGCTCTGTTCCCTGCAGACATCTGAGCTCCTCTTCACCCTGTCTGCTAGGATGAGCCCCGGGCACTCGATCCGACATCTAACCCTCAGCTGAAAAACAAGATCCTGAGATGAACTCCTTCACTTGGGGTAAAGAAAAGGGATGTCCTCTGAGATAATTGTGCTGAAATACACAACAACATACAATATATCACACTGGGCCAACAGACAAGGACTCAGAAGCAGGACTCAAACACAAGTGCTGATATAATAAAACGTCTTTACTTGCAAAAGGTTCGGTACAAGACAGGCAAGAGTATCCAAAAACCCTGGGCAAAGTCGTAGTACACGGAAGCAAGGGTTAAAACACACGAGGAACAAAAGGCTGGACCGCTGACTGTGAGAGCAGATGAACTGACAACAGACAAAGGACAACATGAGGACTATATACACAAGGGCAGAGGGGTAATCAGGGCCAGGTGAAACTAATTGGGGCGGGGCAGGTGATCACACAGGTGGGAAACAAACAGGGACAGGAAGTGAAGGATCTGAGAGACAACGGTGAGTATAACAAAATAAAACTGGAAACAATGAAAACATGACCTTAATCAGGAGACACAATAGAGCGGTGGTTTCCAACTTTTTTTTCTGCAAACCGAAAGATTATGCGTTACATTTTTCCCCACTGCTCATACGTGTGCCAACTGCAATTCCACCGCATCCTCCACCATCCTCCTCCTCCCAGTGTGGGAACCACTGCACCGCAGTATAGGCTAATTGATGAAACACCACACCATAAACAATATTATAATAAACCATCTGTCATCATATTGGTCATGCAGTGTCACATCCAATTGTGAGCAAAATAAATCATGCATTTCAGTGTGACATCCTGCAATAGAATACAATATGATATAACACACAAACAAATTCCATATTGCCACTGTCAGATGAAAAGCTCAGTTTTCCGGGTCCATCCAAAGGTTCTGGATAGAGTTACGTAAACCTTGTTTGTACAGTTAGAGGGCAATGTACTGTAACTGCAATGGCCTGTAGTAAAAATATGATAACACTTCATTTTACAGGTCCGCAAATTTCATGGTAATTAAGTGATAATTAGCAAGTAACCTCTTTGAAATTTCTTTGGAATTACTACCAAATTACCCCAATATTTACCTCAAAATTTATCGAAAATGACTTTACTATAAACATTATTTAATAATTATAAAATAGAGCCCTTAGGCTTGAGAAGCAGCTGTGCGCTGCTCTTCATCGGAGCTGGAAAACCAAAACTTCAAACAAATAAATCTCACCATTGTGTGACTTACTGTGAGTTTTATAAGAAATTTCAAATAAGTTATTTGCTAATTATCATCTATTTATCAGCAGACACGGAAATAAAGCATATCAATTAACTTTGTATTGTTTTCCTGGAAATGTATTAAAGAAATTACCAGCTATTTATTACTACTTATTGGGAAAAAGGGGACTATAATTATTAAATAATAGTTATAATAGATATAAAATAATTATAATAAAAGTCATGAGTCAAGTCCCAAGTCAAGACAGCCAAACAATGTAATTTTTGATACATTTTAAGGTAAATATTGGGGTAAATTGGCAGTAATTCGAAAGAAATTTCAAATAGGTTACTTGCTAATTATACAATGCAAAAATATAAACGCAAAAATATAAACACAACCAAAATGTCATGTTCTGTTGTTTTGATGCATTATGATATACCGGTAATAAAATATGGCATGCCAGCTCTCTGACTTAGATTTGAATCTACTTTATTCTCCAGTCATGAGCTTGCTTGGCCCTCCTACTGCCAGCCCCGAGGCTGAGGGCCTATTTTGGGTTTTGGCACGGAGATCTGGAGAAGTGGGCAGTTTGATGTCATTTAAAATGCTCTTTTTTTCTATCTCTCTTTTGTTCTGAATGGGCAGTCATAAGTGAGCAATGGTTCAGTCAGGCAGATAGTCAAGCTAAATGTAGGCATATATCCTGTGTGCACATTAGTTCCTTACATCACTGGCACGCTCCCTTCTGCCTCATTGACTCTGCTTGTTCTTACATAATTGTCTGCTGAGCCGTGAACAACTGCTGGCTAACGTGACCTCGGTGCTTCCGCTGGTTTAGTCTCAGTCGCTAATCCTGGATTGTGAAAACTCATTTTCCCAGGAGTCACTGCAGGTGCTCTGCTCCAAGCATTCCCCGAGAATCTGTCAACAAAGAAAGTGACTGAGAAATGATGCGTCAGGAGGATCTTTAAAAATAAATAAAACTCATTGAGACTCAATACGATTTTCAGTGTCATTTTTGTATCCCATTTTTATATGACAGGATGCAAAATCACTTATGCAACACGAGACGTGGCGTGCTCCTGTCCCTCATCATGTCTTCAGAGGGAGCAGTGAGTTATGATGCAGGACAGCTTCTCAGCTTAGGGCTTTGGTGTGTTTTATGTGTGTGTGTGGGGGTTGTTGAGTGGGTGTGTGAGAGACAGCAGCTTGTATCAGAAATGTTCACTGACAAGCTGCAGTCTCTGCTGCTAAACCCAAACTCATATACCTGCATGAGCTGGGCATTGCATTAAAACTAATACTGGGGTGTAAACGTTTACATAACCTACAGTTCACAGACACTTACGTCAAGAATTGCCCATTTATCGCAAATCGTTATCAGCGGCCCGGAATGAGTTTTGAAGTGGGAGGGACGTCCGGTTTTGGATGACGTAATACAGGGTTTCCGACAGAATTTTGTGGGACTGTGGTGGGTGGAACTCAGACCCTCTGGGGGCAGGGGTCTGCAACCTGTGGCTCCGGTTCTTTAGCTCCTCTCCAGTGGCTCCCTGTGGACTTACTGTATAAACATTAAAATGAATAACCGTTTTTTGTTTACATTTTCATATTTATTTATCATTGTTGTAGGTCTATGGTACGACGGAGTATTAGGGCCACATTGAAGAAAAAAAACAAATCTGAGATTTCGAAGATAAAGTCATAATATTATCAAGTAATAATTTGACGTGTTATTTTCTTTTTTTCTCGTAAAGTTATGACTTTATTCTCGTAATAATACAAATTTCTCTCTCGTAAAGTTATGACATTATTCTCGTAATATGACTTTTTTTTCTCGTTGAGTTGACTTTATTCTCGTAATATTACGACTTTTTTTCTCGTAAAGTTCTGACTTTATTCTCGTAATATTACGACTTTTTTCTCGTGACTGGTAAATATTGGGGTAATTTGGCAGTAACTCCAAAGAAATTTTAAATATGTTACTCGTTAATTATCACCTAATCAATCGGCCAATTGATTGGTGAACATAAACAATATACCTGCTAAAATGCTGATGTTAGCATTTAGCTCAAAGCACTGCTGTGCCTATGTACTGTTATGGTCGGTCTTAACATGTACAGCCTCACAGAGCTCCTAGCATTACTGTGGACTAGTATGTGTTTTGATTGTTATGTTAAATCACAGATTAATATTGGATCTGGCTCTGGATGGATATAAGGGACCTTCAGGCACAGACCACAGGGCCCTCCCCAACCTCTAATTGCCTGTCGAACTATAAAATGGACATCCACCACCCCCACCACTGACTCACACACGAGACAGAGAACGCCAGCTTCTTACTTAATTAGCTCTCCATTGAGAGATAACTCCTGTTGAAGGCCAATCTTCAATCTAGTAGCCCAGAACTATTATAGACACCCCTTGACAATAGGGGGAAGCAACACTGAAGACTTACCATCAAGAAATGAGTCGAGCAATTAATGTATGTATTTAAATGACTTCCTGAGCTGCTCATCATACATCCTGTGTGTATTTTTAGCATCACCCTGTGGTGTGAATTGTTAACCCTCACACGTGTTGTATCTTGTCACTTGTCAATAACAAGTACCGCTTCTTTAAAATGTCTATTTTAACACAACATATGTCACATTCTAACACATTCTACAACAACTACTACTACGAGTTTTAGGGACACATTGAGGAAAAATAAATAAATCTGGGATTATGAGAATAAAGCCATAGGTTTGTGGGAAAAAAGTTGCAATATTATGACAATAAAGTCAAAAGTTTACGAGAAAAAAGTCTTAATTTTGAGAATAAAGTCAAGTTTATTAGAAGAAAGAGTTGTAATATGAGAATAAAGTCATAAGTTTACGAGAAAAAAGTTGGAATATTATGAGAATAAAGTCAAAAGTTTTCACACTTTTTTTTCAGACATTTTTCAGATCTTTTTTTCAGACTTTTTTTCTGACATTTTTTCAGACTTTTTTTTCCATACATTTTTCAGATCTTTTTTTCGGACATTTTTTTCAGACTTCTTTTGTCCGACATTTTTCAGATCTTTTTTTTCAGACTTTTTTCAGATCTTTTTTTCAGACTTTTTTCAGAATAGATATTTTTTTTCAGACTTTTTTCAGATCTTTTTTTCAGACTTTTTTCAGAATAGATATTTTTTTTCGGACATTTTTTCAGATTTTTTGTTTTCGGACATTTTTTCAGACTTTCTTTCAGACATTTTTCAGATATTTTTATCAGACTTTTTTTTCAGACATTTTTCAGATATTTTTTTTCGGCCATTTTTTTCAGACTTTTTTTTCAGACTTTTTTTCAGCCATTTTTCACATATTTTTTTCTGACTTTTTTCAGAATAGATATTTTTTTTCAGACTTTTTTTTCGGACATTTTTTTCAGACTTCTTTTGTCCGACATTTTTCAGATTTTTTTTTCAGACTTTTTTTTCGGGCATTTTTCAGATATTTCTTTACAGACTTTTTTCAGAATAGATATTTTTTTTCTGACATTTTTTCAAAGTTTTTTTTCAGACATTTTTCAGATATTTTTTTTCAGAATTTGTTTTCTGACATTTTTTCAGACTTTCTTTCAGACATTTTTCAGATATTTTTTTCAGACTTTTTTTTCAGACATTTTTCAGATATTTTTTTTTGGACATTTTTTTCAGACTTCTTTTGTCCGACATTTGTCCGATATTTTTTTTCGGACATTTTTTTCAGACTTCTTTTGTCTGACATTTTTCAGATATTTTTTTTCAGACTTTTTTTTCGGGCATTTTTTCAGACATTTTTTTCAGATATTTTTTTTCCATACATTTTTCAGATATTTTTTTTTGGACATTTTTTTCAGACTTCTTTTGTCCGACATTTGTCCGATATTTTTTTTTGGACATTTTTTTCAGACTTATTTTGTCCGACATTTTTCAGATTTTTTTTTCAGAATAGATATTTTTTTTCTGACATTTTTTCAAGGTTTTTTTTCAGACATTTTTCAGATATTTTTTTTCAGACATTTTTCAGATATTTTTTTTCACACTTTTTTTTCAGACATTTTTCAGATATTTTTTTCAGACTTTTTTTCTGACATTTTTTTCAGACTTCTTTTGTCCGACATTTGTCCGATATTTTTTTTTGGACATTTTTTTCAGACTTCTTTTGTCCGACATTTTTCAGATATTTTTTTTCAGACATTTTTCAGACTTCTTTTGTCTGACATTTGTCCGATATTTAGACTTTTTTTCCGGCATTTTTTCAGACATTTTTCAGATATTTTTTCTGACATTTTTTCAAACTTTTTCAGATCTTTTTTTTCAGACTTTTTTTTCTGACATTTTCTCAGACATTTTTCAGATATTTTTTTCAGACTTTTTTTTCAGATCTTTTTTTTCGGAATTTTTTTCACCCTTTTTTTTCAGTCATTTTTCAGATATTTTTTTTCCATACATTTTTCAGATATTTTTTTTCAGACATTTTTCAGACTTCTTTTGTCCGACATTTCTCAGATATTGTTTTTCAGACTTTTTTTTCGGGCATTTTTTCAAACTTTTTTTTCAGACATTTTTCAGATATTTTTTAGTATAGTATGACTTTATTCTCATTAAATTACGACTTTTTTCTCGTAATATTATGACTGTATTCTCGAAATATCTGATTATTGTTTTTCCCTCAATGTGTCCCTAATACTCCGTCGTATGTTACAAATCCACATGTGTAGTTTCTCTTGCTTCATTTTCTTGAAACCAATATCTGTCTTGGAATAAGGCAAACACAAACAAGCTGATCTACTTCTCTCATCCTGATGGCAGGTTTTTGCACTTTCAGTTTCTCTCTCGTCTCACATTACTAGCAATTAAAGGACCGTATATTAACTAACAACATGTTTATCATACGGTTTTGTTGCTGTCCAATAAATCTATACCAAACATCCTCCTACAGCTTTAATAGACAGAAGATAGAACTGAAATTTGAAAAAAACAATACACTTCTTAATTCCCTGATTATAATCTGTCTTGTCTTAATGTGTATATTCAGCTACTTATTTATCTTTCAAAACCTGTCCACTTATTGATGCATTGACATTTTTATGTGTAAAGCCTTCTATTAATCATGTTATACTGTCCCATATAAGACCAAGACCTCCATGCATGAGTTGCATTGTGTGTGTGTGTGTGTGTGTGTGTGTGTGTGTGAGTGCTAAAGAAAGAAAGAGGATGAGAAAGTGTCTCAGTAGCTTTATTGCTTTCTCATCCTTCAGTGTCAGCCGGGCCGCCGCTGTCTTGCAATTCTCTGGTCTAGATGCCTCAGCAGCACACTTGAAACAGTGTGTGTAAATGAGTGTGTGTGTGTGTGTGAGGATATGTGAGGAGGACGGTGTTTAAGGAATCAGATCACAATCTGTATAATGCCACTGCAGGGTTGAGAGACTGAGGAGGAAAGAAAGACTGAGAGGGGCAGAGAGAGAGAAGAAAGTTGTCGATTGATCTCAAGAACGCAATCGTTATTTTGGAGGTTGTAGCGGGTTCAATTTTAAAGCTAGAGTAAAGACATTGGCATCATATGACACTAGAAAAGTTAATGAACCCATTGGTACCAACCATATCTCGAAGGAGGTTAAATAACGCTCCAAATTTACGCAAAACGTTTGGGAGGAGAAACTGGCATGACCATTTTCAAAGGGGTCCCTTGACCTCAAGATATGTGAATGAAAATGGGTTCTAGGGGTACCCTCGAGTCTCCCCTATACAGACATGCCCACTTTATGATAACCACAGTCACGTCACAATTACGTGGATTACATATAAATTGATTACGTGGGTTATATACGAGTTATAGTGCATTACTTTTCGTAGGTGTAGATACAAACAGTGTATGAGAACAGTCTGACAGGTTAGGTGTGAAAGCACCCTTCGTTCCTGAGTTTAGTTCCTGGGGCTCCTTGTTTCCTGGAACTATTTGGTAAAAAAGGGCTATAAGGGCGCCTGGGTTAGCTCAGTTGGTAGAGCGGGCGTCCATGTATTAAGGCTTGGTCCTGACCGCGGCGGCCCGGGTTCGAATCCGGCCTGTGGCCCTTTCCGCATCCACTCTCTCTCTCCCCCCTTTCCAAGACTCTATCCACTGTCCTCTCAATAAAATGGAAAATGTCCCCAAAAAAATAACTTAAAAAAAAAAAAAAAAAAAGGGCTATAAAAGGTTTTGTTGTTACTGATGAAAAGGTAACGCAGTACAGAGAGATAACTTGAATTACAATAGTTCGACATCCGTCTTCTCTTCGCTGCCTTTCGCACTTCTTGACTCCCCCCGTCTCTAAATGCTAGGGATAATAAAAACACAAGAAGCAGAATAAAAGCTGTATTCACTAATCCTCTACAATGAAAGTACTGTAATCACTCATAACCAAATACTAATAAATGGCAAACAGTGAATGTGCTTCCTGCTTGGCTATGCAAATGTGAATTGTGCCCCTCATCTGAGTAACACTTTGTTTACTCAAAGCCAAGACGGATGAGCTAACATCCCTCCTGCTCTTCTGCCACTGTTGGCACAACAACAGCCCCCTGATTGCGAGCGCTGTTCATTTGCATTGGACACATGGTGGAAATGAGATTCCCATGGTGATGGATGGGCTCAGTCTCACTGCTATTTAAACAGACTGACTGAAGACCTGTGGGGACGCGTTCCCAGCGCCACACATTCCCAGTTTCTTCATCCACAATCCCATCTCCAGATAATAGACTTGGAATGGGAATTGTCACTCTGGTGGATTAATGCTGTTTTCCCACGCTGGTTCACGTTGCAAAATTACTTAAATGGTTATTGATCATCTCCCTTCTACATGTAACAACCCAGTTGAAATTATTTTAAGGGACAGTTCTGCTACAGTGGTGAAAAAAGTTAGTCTGGATCACTGCTGCTATTGACTTTTATAATGAATTATTGATAATGCAAGGGCCATAAATATCTAGTCGTGATGATGACGTAATGTAATGACAGCTACTCTAATGTCAGATGACTTTGTTCCCATTCATTCCATTCAAACTGTTATTCCCTTTCTATTTTCATTGACAGGTATATCGGGAGCAAGCAGAGAACCAATGTGCAAACAGACGATTAATGCCGGGTACACACTACACGAGAATCAAGCCAATTTTGGGACAGATTCCCCGACGGTCGTCAGCAAAACACAGATTTTTTGATGGTTCTAAAGATTATCTTTCCAGATATTCCTGTGGTGTGAGATCTGTTAAGAGTGTTTTCTTTACATCCCCCTGATCGGCTCTGAAGTCCATCCTGGCTGCACTGATTTCAAATTGTACATATTAAACATGTTCAATATTTACGATAAGATCTGTTGTGTGTGGGGAACCCCGAGGACAGCGGACGACACAGTCACGTGGGAAAGAACGATAGCCAATGGAGAACCAAGCTGACTGAAGTGGAAGGATAACCACTGCTGTCGTGGCGGCCGCGGCTAATGAATGAGCTGATGCATGAGCTAATGCAAAACACGAGGCTTAAACTAGTAGTAAGACGGACCTCAGAAATGGAGGACCAACTTGTTGATTTGTGGCAACAACACAAATGTTTATTTAACATGTCTCCCTGACTTCATCCATCCTTCGTCAATTAAAGTAGTGCAAAAACTAACATCGCTAATTCTTCCTGTCCGTCGTCCGCCATGTCTGTTTACACTAAAGTCACGTTTGATCGCGAGATATTTTGCGAGATTTTATTTTTAATCGGGGCTCTTGTTGTTTATAAAAGGAATCTGTTAGTGTCTGGTGTCCTGTTTTGGCTAAATCTGCTCATCACACACTATAGGAACAAAACTGTTAAATTTAACATAACATGTCGTTATGTGTGGAGTCTCTCACATTTTCGAAATCTGTTAAGATTTGAAAAAATCTTTTAGTGTGGGCCAGCACCTACAATTTCCACACATTTATCTCCCTCGGGAGTCCAGAGGACCCGAACATCACATATGTAATATAATTGTGTAATTATTTCATGCAAAAGAATCATCCATCCATATGATGCAGTTTCTCGTTTTTCAGCAAAATGTTAGCTTGTGTTCAGCAGGTTTTCCAGACTGTCTTTTCTTTACATCACCCATTTAAATGGACCAATTACACCACTCGCCATTCCGAGTGACACCGTGTATGGAGTAGCAGCAAAGGATTGGCAGTGAGAGAAAGAAGGTCTATATACCTCCGTGATCCACTGACTGCTGATAATGTCACGTTTTGTGCTGACCACAGGCCTTTCAACCTGGCACACTTGCACCTATTTGTTCCTTTTGGCTAGTTCTATTGTATCTCTGACATCGATGTGTTTTTAACAAAGTGGACAAATGCATTACAAGATAAATAGCAGCACTAACATTAGCTGTTGTTAATGTTATGGCCTGGTATTGTTGTCAATAGCCCAGTAATGAGGGAATCCATTTCACTCCAACTGCAATCAATGAGAGTGTTGCCTGAATGAGGCCAGCGTGGCTGCAGGCCAGATGGATAAATACCTCTTGTAGTGAGCCGGAGACTCTATGGGAGCTTACAATGAGTGCATGTGGATAACCGAGTTTTCCCAAAAAACACAAACAAACCCACACAAAGACTGCACAAGGTCTAAAAGACATTTGTTTTATTTATCACATTTGCACGTGTGCTCAGTCACAAAACTATCAATCACCAGCATAATAACCGTTCTGTTCCTGCAACACTATAAGACCATTGTTTTAGGCTTAGAATAATGGAGCATGTACAGCACATGTACACAAACAGCTACACAAAGTTTGTTGGTGGTACGCTGCAGGCTATTAAAATATAGAATAATTTATACTATTATTGTTATTAAGTCATTTACCCTAGACAGAAAGAGCAACAGAGCGCAGAACAACTTGAGTGTGAGACCTGAAAGATAATAACTATATTTGGTAATTACGTGTAATTCTGTGGTTTAACAGTGAAGTCAGTGGGACTGCAGACTGGAGTCTCTAAATGCTGACAATTGTAGTTTAACAGTCAATGTTTGCTACGTCCGAACAGCGGTCTCCTGGATGAAAGTCCTCCCTTTGTTTGACCCATCCATCCAGCCTGACCTCCTCCCTAAGCGGACTATGTTTAGAAATGTATTTGGGATACATCAAAAACAAACATAATCCCCGAGAAAATGTTTCCCTCGCAACGTAATTGACAGTACAGTTTAGTTGTACGGGTGTGTGGGGCTGATGCTGTTAACTTTGCACACCATTAGCTTAGGTCCTAACCAGCATTCAGCTCTTCGGCAGGAGACTCCACAATCAATAAACTTAAAGGGACTGTTTGTAAGAATCAGAAATGCTTGTTAACAGCGACACCTGTGGCCGTTTAGTCAACAAAAGTCAGCGTTGGGCTCACGCTTGTGCTCGCTCTAAATAGACATGAACGAGCATCGCTCAAAACAGTGAGGCGACACACGTCAGCTAAAACCACAATATAACTCTATATTTCACCTGCTTGGCAGTAATGTTAGCTGACCAGACGAAGGTCTCTCCATGAATCACTGCTGATCCTAGTGTTGGCTTTTCCTGCTTCAGCCTCCCGACCGCGGCCGGAGGGAACAGGGGAGACACCGGAGTTTTGGTCAGAGACAATAACGTTTCTTGCTGCGGAGCCCCGTCACTTCACAAGACACAGGAAACCTCTGTTGGTCTGGAGGAGCTGCAGCAGTTATTTCTGCAGTGTGTAGTGTGCACACATGCACGTGAGAGTGGAGCTAAATAGCGTGAACGAGCGCAGTGTGCATGTCCAAAGGCAAGCAGGCAGGCAGAGGAGCAGAGCACAGCAGAGACTCCGGCCCTGGAGACCAAAGCTATGGTCTCCCCCGCGTCTTCCGACCGCGGCCAACACTGTTTTGCAAAAGGGGCTTCACTAGATATATCTTTGCGGTTTTGGTGCTTCCGTGTAGTTTGTGTTGGAGTCTGAGTCTGAACAGCGTAGCCACACGCGAGCGCGCATGGGACACCGACCCGGATTGATTTATACGTCTAAGAAGTTACAAACAGTCCCTTTAAGTATGCTTTTGTTAAGCATATCTCTGATAAGTACATAAAAAGTAAACTGAAAGTATATACTCTTATGTTAAGTTTAAAAGAAGTATACTAATAGCACACGTGAATAAACTTTTTTTTGGGTAAGGGTCTACGAAGGCCAAACCAGTGTTTTTGCATGTTGCACTGACCCACCCATTCTGTGCTTCCTTCACAATTCTATTGAAGTGAAAAATAGTCATTAGTGCTTCACTGCATTTTGTTTTTATTTAAAAGAATGTTACCGTGGTTACTGCACATCCAGTCACATGTCATACAATTCTAAGCTGAACTGAATTTAGAACTGTATGACATCACGACTTGATGACATCTTAAAGGCGTTCTAGAACTGAGAGCTTACATAAGGTGATGAGAAAGTCCTACCAGACAGACAAGAAGCAAGGCAACAAGCTCCTTGTCAGGTAAATCGAACCAAACCGAAGAACCAAACTTTGAAGCCAAACTGTGTAAGGTGAGTAACTCTATACTGCTCTCTATGTAACAACATTTTGAGCTCCTAAAATCCTCTAATTTACAACCAGAGGAGGAAAATAGGAGAGAAATATACAATATTAAGATCTATTTAGTCAGTCATTAAAAGTAGCCACCTATTGTCCCTTATTCTAAATTTAATTGAGGTGAGAGGTCATAGAGATAATCAATTTTTCTACAACACTGTGAAATATATAATGAAACAAATGATGTGCTTGTGTCAGTAAATGTAACACGCAGTTTTGCAAGTGTGTTATAATCTGTGAGAATGTAGATTAGATTTACCAATTTGATATTGAAAAAGTAAGTCTCAACAACCTGAGCTCAATCAGCACTCATAACATAATACATAAAACGTTTTCTCTTTTGTTCCCAGTTCACTTTCCAGCTCTTTGAGAGAAAATGAATACATCAGCGAACAACTCAAATAAGGACCAGCTCCCAATCCCCAGAGGATATGAGTACCAGAAAGTTCTGGCTGAAGGCAATAATGCACAAGTCATCAAGTGTGTGAAACCACGCACTAGAGAGACTATGGTTGTGAAGATTGGCAAAAACGGCAACGACCTCATTCACGAGGTAGGACACTGTTTGTTTTGATGACTGATTTTGATTTCATGGGTGTAAAATAGACATTTGAAAAAATGGGGTGGGGTGGGGTATGTACTAATGGCTATGGTAATAATGGCAGTACTGCATACTATATACAAAACTACACCAAAGTGGTAACAAAGAGCCTGACTGGTACAGTGTCCCAGACCATGAATGGGCAGCACAGACTATCACGCTCAATACTTGAACTGGAGGAAATATACTTGAATTATCAAGTGATTTGATTAATTTAAAGAGGATTTGACTGAAACAGTTGTGATATGATGAAAACAGAGACATGTTCAATCATTTTCCCCGTTTACATTCATCATTCATCATTCACAACAAAAAATTGCCATTTATCATTTAAGGAAAGTGGCTTCAAGGGTGAAAAAAAAAAGACATTTGCCTGCACTGTAGTCAGTGGGCGTGGTTTATAATTGACATTTTGGGTGAAAGTAACAAACACTGCGTGCTGTAAATTATAAATGTCATTTAGGTGTTGTGAAGGATGAATGGTCGACAGGTGATTATCAGATCAACACTGTTTCAAATAAAATGTCAATCAAGTTCATCAAACCAATTAACAAATTTATCAATCTATTTTTCCATTATTAATTCATAAGCATTTTCATCACTTCCCTTTCCTTCCAATTAGTTTTTGTTACTTCCACCCTTGAGGCCCCTCTTTAAATGACAAATAGCAATTTTGTGTTGTGATTGACGAATGTAAGACGCGGAAAATGATGAACCATGGCTCTGTTTCCATCATATAACGACTGTTTTAGTCAAATCGGCTTTAAATTAATAAAATCACTTGATCATTTCTTCAATTCAAATGCATTTTCATCACCATTTTTTTTTATCAATTAATCTTTGTCACTTCCACCCATCAAGTGTTTCTAATATTTCTGGGTAGTAGTGATGACTGTTGTTGTTGATAATGGCTAGTTAGTCCATGTGAACATATCAGTTAACATTTCATGTCTCCCCAGGTGAAAGTGCTAGAAGACCTCAGGAAGCACAACATGACCAGGTTCAACATTGTGGATTTTTTTGGCACGGTCATCAATAACGGCAAGACTGGTCTGAAGTTTGAGACGTTGGATATCGGCCTTCTGGACTACATTCGAAAAGAAGGCGGCCAGATGCATCTGGAGGACATCCGAAAAGTCATTGAGCAGGTAGGGCATCGGCAAGAAACTTAAAGCTCTGTCACTTTCGAACTGTGCTCCACACTTCCAAGCACTTTGTAACTTTGGAGTTCTGTTTTTATGTGATCAAATTTTCTATCTCTACATTTCATTCTTAATATTATCATTGTTCCTTGCAGCTGGCATTCGCATTGTATGGCCTGAAGACGCAGGGCATAATCCATACTGATGTGAAACCAGACAACATCATGCTGACGAATCGCAACAGAATTCCACTGAGGGTGAAACTCATTGACTTCGGCAAGGCAATATACAAATCTGATGTCAAGCCGGACACGGATGCCGAGCCGGTTTACAACAGGTAAGAAACACCGATAATTTTTTAAACTGAGAATACTTGAATTCAGGGCTGCATACTCCCCACCTTCTGTTAAAAACGTGCTGCTGCTATTATTTAGTTTGTAACTCCAAGTTATGTTTTGCTTTGATTATTAAATCAATGTTCCTCATTTCATTCAAGGTTTTTAAGCGCTCCAGAAAATCTGTTGGGACTCCCGTTTTCTGAGGCCATCGACATGTGGTCTCTGGGCTGCGTGTTGGGGATCATGTTGACTGGCCGGACACTCTTCCCCGACACAAACAGCCATGACACAGTGAGTATTTGACCACAAAACAACTCTCTGCCTGCTTTCCACTCTATTTCTGAATAGACCAAGTACTGCTGCATTTATTAACTCTCCCTAAATGGCCAGCCTCAGTTTGCTATCTAAAGAATGATTGGGCCTCTATTTGTTTTTTGTTTTTTACAAACTGAAACTCATTTTCATTACTTTGAAAATCACTCTTTTCAGTTGAGAATCACAAGCACACACAATCAGAGTTTTAAACCAGTAGTCCAAATATGAAATACTATTTATAAATGAAAACAAACAGTTAATAAACTAATGGACTGTAAAGGTCCATTCGTTTTTTGCTGAGCTACTTCCTGGTACAACTTTGAGTGCGTGTTTGGCTTCATCCGAGTGAATTCTTTTCAAGCTAAAGCACATGCTCAACCAAGCTAGAGCATCGAGCTGGTAGCACTTAAATGAGGAGTATCGAGGCCTAAATTTGATTGGAAACTGGGCGTTCCTAATTGAAAGCTACAACACAGATGAGGCTTGCCAGACCAGTGCCTCTTTTTAGATCTTTTTTAAAGTAGTTTCAAGTCTGATTATCTACTGTGTGACACTCTGGTGTTATTCTTTATTTTTGGCAGCTGCAAAGCACGTAGTACAATTGCTATGAATGTTATAATTGTAACCATAGCAATGTTTAATGACAAAAGAATAAGGTGGCATTACTAATGATTATTTTTATGATGCGTTTTGTATCCAGCTCCGATCCATGATCGACCTCCTGGGTCCACCACCGAAGCACCTCATCGACGCTGGTCTGAGATCCAAGATGTTCTTTGAGAAAACTATCTCCGATGAGTGGATTCTGAAGGTATAATACCCATTCTTTTATTTTTCCAATTGTTAATTTATCTTTAACCTTCCTCCTCTTATTAAAACAAAAAGTTTTTCTACAGTTATTACAAGTAATCAGCTAATTATATTGACATATATGTATCTTAAATATGTTCAACTTTCTTTTACACGCTTCAGGAGCACCCGGGATCAGCAGATGACTCCTCAGACGCCCCGCCCGACACGTTCCATTCTCTGGAAACATTGAAGGCGGTAGGTGGTTAGCTGCTGAAACGTGATTTTCATTTATTGTCTTTTCATGATTTAGGAAAAAGACTTGACCAGTGTTGTATTTTCCATTTGTATCCTAAACCAGATGCGTCTGGAGAAATACAATGACAAAGAAGCCGATCAGAGGGGGGCATGCATTGATCTGTTGAAGGAGATGCTCAGGTGGGATAGGGGGTTGAGGATTTCCCCTAATGCTATTTCCAACCACCCATTCTTAACCAGGCGCTACCACGAAAGCAAACCCCCCCTCAGGTCCTGGTAAGTCCTGTGTGCATCTGTTTGTATGCCTGGTGCCCCCAATGAATCATTGTTATTGATTGGCTTAATGATCAGTGTAATTAATAAGAATGTCATGTAATTGTATGTCTTGATTCAACAGTATCTCACTGACAGCCGGGATCGTCATGGTTCAGCCCGCCGCCCCCGAGAACAGTACACACCTGGAAAAGACGTCTGATCTGGACAGTGAAAAGTGGTATGATTATTTTCTCTGAACATGGCACAATGATCAGTGTAATCAATAAGAATGTCATTTAATTGTATATCTTGATTCAACAGTGTCTCACCGCCATCCGGTGTCATCATGGTTCAGCCTGCAGCCCCCAAGAAGAGCATTGATCTGGACAGAAAAAAGTGGTATGATCATATTCTCTGAACATGGCACTCATCCCTCCAATGGAAGAGAGAAATTGATTGATTGGCACAATGATCAGTGTAATCAATTAGAACATAATTTAATTGTATGTCTTGATTCAACAGTGTCTCACTGCCATCTGGGATCATCATGGTTCAGCCTGCAGCCCCCGAGAACAGAAGACACCTGGAAGGGACGTCTGATCTGTACAGTGAAACGTGGTATGATTATTTTCTCTGAACATGGCACTCATCCCTCCAACAGAAGAGAGAAATGAATTAATTGGCACAATGATCAGTGTAATCAATAAGAACGTCATTTAATTGTATGTCTTGATTCAACAGTGTCTCACCGCCATCTGGTGTCATCATGGTTCAGCCTGCAGCCCCTGAGAACGACATTGACCTGGACGAGGAGTCTGATGAGGACAGTGAAACAAGGTAAGATTATTTTCTCTGAACATGGCACTCACCCCTCCAACAGAAGAGAGAAATTGATTGATTGGCATAATGACTGTGTAATCAATAAGAACGTAATTTAATTGTATGCCTTGATTCAACAGTATCTCACTGCCAGGCGGGATCTCCATGGTTGTGTCTTCAGCCCTCAAGAACGGTACACACCTGGAAAAGACGTCTGGTGTTGACAGTGAAAGGTGGTAAGATTATTTTCTCTGAACATGGCACTCATCCCTCGAACAGAAGAGAGAAATGGATTGATTGGCACAATGATCAGAGTAATCAATAAGAACATCATTTAATTGTATGTCTTGAATCAACAGTGTCTCACCGCCATCCGGTGTCGTCATGGTTCAGCCTGCAGCCCCCGAGGACAACATTGACCTGGACGAGGAGTCTGATGAGGACAGTGATACAAGGTAAGATTATTTTCTCTGAACATGGCACTCATCCCTCCAACAGAAGAAAGAAATTGATTGATTGGCATAATGATTAGTATAATCAATAGGAACGTCATTTAATTGTATGTCTTGATTCAACAGTTTCTCACCGCAATCTGGTGTCATCGCGGATCAGCCCGCCGCCCCCGAGAACAACATTGACCTGGAAGAGATTCCTGATCGGGACAATGAAAGAATGTAAGATTATTTTCTCTGAACATGGCACTCATCCCTCCAATGGAAGAGAGAAATTGATTGATTGGCACAATGATCAGTGTAATCAATTAGAACATAATTTAATTGTATGTCTTGATTCAACAGTGTCTCACTGCCATCTGGGATCATCATGGTTCAGCCTGCAGCCCCCGAGAACAGAAGACACCTGGAAGGGACGTCTGATCTGTACAGTGAAACGTGGTATGATTATTTTCTCTGAACATGGCACTCATCCCTCCAACAGAAGAGAGAAATTAATTAATTGGCACAATGATCAGTGTAATCAATAAGAACGTCATTTAATTGTATGTCTTGATTCAACAGTGTCTCACCGCCATCTGGTGTCATCATGGTTCAGCCTGCAGCCCCTGAGAACGACATTGACCTGGACGAGGAGTCTGATGAGGACAGTGAAACAAGGTAAGATTATTTTCTTTGAACATGGCACTCACCCCTCCAACAGAAGAGAGAAATTGATTGATTGGCATAATGACTGTGTAATCAATAAGAACGTAATTTAATTGTATGCCTTGATTCAACAGTATCTCACTGCCAGGCGGGATCTCCATGGTTGTGTCTTCAGCCCTCAAGAACGGTACACACCTGGAAAAGACGTCTGGTGTTGACAGTGAAAGGTGGTAAGATTATTTTCTCTGAACATGGCACTCATCCCTCGAACAGAAGAGAGAAATGGATTGATTGGCACAATGATCAGAGTAATCAATAAGAACATCATTTAATTGTATGTCTTGAATCAACAGTGTCTCACCGCCATCCGGTGTCGTCATGGTTCAGCCTGCAGCCCCCGAGGACAACATTGACCTGGACGAGGAGTCTGATGAGGACAGTGACGCAAGGTAAGATTATTTTCTCTGAACGTGGCACTTATCCCTCCAACAGAAGAAAGAAATTGATTGATTGGCATAATGATTAGTGTAATCAATAAGAATGTAATTTAATTGTATGTCTTGATTCAACAGCTCCTCATCGTCATTCGGTTCAGACCTGGACGAGGATTCTGATGAGGACGGTGAAACAATGTAAGATTATTTTCTCTGAACATGGCACTCACCCCTCCAACAGAAGAAATGAATTGATTGATTGACATAATGATTAGTATAATCAATAGGAACGTCATTTAATTGTATGTCTTGATTCAACAGTTTCTCACCGCCATCTGGTGTCATCGCGAATCAGCCCGCCGCCCCCGTGATCAACATTGACCTGGAAGAGATTCCTGATCGGGACAATGAAAGAATGTAAGATTATTTTCTCTGAACATGACACTCACCCCTCCAACAGAAGAGAGAAATTGATTGATTGGCATAATGACTGTGTAATCAATAAGAACGTAATTTAATTGTATGCCTTGATTCAACAGTATCTCACTGCCAGGCGGGATCTCCATGGTTGTGTCTTCAGCCCTCAAGAACGGTACACACCTGGAAAAGACGTCTGGTGTTGACAGTGAAAGGTGGTAAGATTATTTTCTCTGAACATGGCACTCATCCCTCGAACAGAAGAGAGAAATGGATTGATTGGCACAATGATCAGAGTAATCAATAAGAACATCATTTAATTGTATGTCTTGAATCAACAGTGTCTCACCGCCATCCGGTGTCGTCATGGTTCAGCCTGCAGCCTCCGAGGACAACATTGACCTGGACGAGGAGTCTGATGAGGACAGTGATACAAGGTAAGATTATTTTCTCTGAACGTGGCACTTATCCCTCCAACAGAAGAAAGAAATTGATTGATTGGCATAATGATTAGTGTAATCAATAAGAATGTAATTTAATTGTATGTCTTGATTCAACAGCTCCTCATCGTCATTCGGTTCAGACCTGGACGAGGATTCTGATGAGGACGGTGAAACAATGTAAGATTATTTTCTCTGAACATGGCACTCACCCCTCCAACAGAAGAAATGAATTGATTGATTGACATAACGATTAGTATAATCAATAGGAACGTCATTTAATTGTATGTCTTGATTCAACAGTTTCTCACCGCCATCTGGTGTCATCGCGAATCAGCCCGCCGCCCCCGTGATCAACATTGACCTGGAAGAGATTCCTGATCGGGACAATGAAAGAATGTAAGATTATTTTCTCTGAACATGACACTCACCCCTCCAACAGAAGAGAGAAATGGATTAATTGGCAAAATGATCAGAGTAATCAATAAGAACGTAATTTAATTGAATGTGTTGATTCAACAGTTTCTCACTGCCAGGCGGGATCTCCATGGTTGTGTCTTCAGCCCCCAAGAGCGGTACACACCTGGACGAGGAGTCTGATGAGGACAGTGACGCAAGGTAAGATTATTTTCTCTGAACGTGGCACTTATCCCTCCAACAGAAGAAAGAAATTGATTGATTGGCATAATGATTAGTGTAATCAATAAGAATGTAATTTAATTGTATGTCTTGATTCAACAGCTCCTCATCGTCATTCGGTTCAGACCTGGACGAGGATTCTGATGAGGACGGTGAAACAATGTAAGATTATTTTCTCTGAACATGGCACTCACCTCTCCAACAGAAGAAAGAAATTGATTGATTGGCATAATGATTAGTATAATCAATAGGAACGTCATTTAATTGTATGTCTTGATTCAACAGTTTCTCACCGCCATCTGGTGTCATCGCGAATCAGCCCGCCGCCCCCGAGATCAACATTGACCTGGAAGAGATTCCTGATCGGGACAATGAAAGAATGTAAGATTATTTTCTCTGAACATGGCACTCACCCCTCCAACAGAAGAGAGAAATGGATTAATTGGCAAAATGATCAGAGTAATCAATAAGAACGTCATTTAATTGTATGTCTTGATTCAACAGTTTCTCACTGCCATGCGGGATCTCCATGGTTGTGTCTTCAGGCCCCAAGAACAGTAGACACCTGGAAAAGACGTCTGATGAGGACGGTGAAACAATGTAAGATTATTTTCTCTGAACCTCACCCCTCCAACAGAAGAGAGAAACTGAGCCATATTTAAGCAGATTTTTTGTCATGACAAAAACAGGACTAAAATACTAACTCTGTGTGCATTTATATTTTTAATCCCCAATCTGCTCCACTTCCTCCCACATCTGTGGACGCCACCAGGATCCATCCGGACAACGAAGACCTCTCTCCCGACACTTCTGGTAAGAAGAAATGATCTTGTTTCTTAATTGTCGAGAATTCCATAATATTGTTTAATCTGGGGATGGTTGAGGTGTTTAATGTTGATTTATTTTCAGACAAAAAGAAGAAAAAGAAGAACGGCTTCAAACGTTTCCTGTCCTGGATGAAGAAGGCCATTTGCCCTTGCTGCAACGTGAAGAACGTGCAGGACTGACAGTTTCTACAGAGGTTTAGTAGCAAAAGACCTGAGAGGTGACCTCTCAAGTGTTCTGCTACAAAAGCATTTGTAGTTGTCCTTACAGGCAGCATGGTGGCATTGTTGGTGTTTGTGTGAGTTTTCACCGGTTGTTCCGGTTTCTCCCACTGGCCAAACACATGCCTGTCAGATTGGTTGGAGACTAAATTGACGCTTAAATGTTATGCGTACGTTTAGTCCGGGTGATCCGGTTTCTCCCCACTGGCCAAACACATGTCTGTCAGATTGGTTGGAGACTAAATTGACGCTTAAATGTTATGCGTACGTTTAGTCCGGGTGATCCGGTTTCCCCCCACTGGCCAAACACATGCCTGTCAGATTGGCTGGAGACTAAATTGACGCTTAAATGTTATGCGTACGTTTAGTCCGGGTGATCCGGTTTCTCCCCACTGGCAAAACACATGCCTTTGAGATTGATTGGAGACTTAATTGACGCTGATATCTCATGCGTGGGTTTTTACTGGGTGATCCGGTTTCCTCCTACTTAAAGGGACTGTTTGTAAGAATCAGAAATGCTTGTTAACAGCGACACCTGTGGCCGTTAAGTCAACGACCGGTTGTAACTGTAAAATTAAATAAATATATCTACTCTTTATCATATTACATAATTGCCTCTGCATTCAATTATTATTGGTTTTAGTAATAACTTAATTCTGGGAAAAATTATTGCAAGCAGACATTCAAGTGTAAAACTATCATACAATTTATTTTAAAAATTATTTCAGTAACAAAAACACATGCGTGTGCATCGACACAAAAATACTGAATGTGAATGGCATTGATAATAGTAAACATGTGGCTGTATGAACACACACACCTGCACACACACACACTGAGTACATACTGTACACAAAGTAATATACTAATAAAGTCAAAGTAACAATAAGGGTTGTTTCATTTCATAACTATACTGCTCAGGTTCTGGTTGAGGTTTCTCAGGCATAATGTGGACGAAGTGGGATGTGAGAGTGATGCTGTCTGGCCCTGTACCCACCAAGTAGATCTCTATTCACCCTGAGACACCATATTACACACCATCCTAATCCATGGATCAATCCCTGCACATAACAACAAACACAAAACACACAAAATGCAAGCGCCACCATTAGAATGCACGCATATTACATTGTGCCTATTCTTGATTGAAATACATTTCATGATATTGTATATACCTGAAGGTTAAAAGCGTACCTATTTGTTTTCTGGCCGGACGACTGACGCCATTTTTCTGAGGTCAGTCCATCGATGTCTGGCTTAAGGTCTTGTGCGGTAGCAATCCGTAAAACAGCGTGGAGGTTATCATCGCTGATGCGTGATCTGTGCTTGGTTCAGATTTCTGATTGAAAACATCTGTTTGCACAGGTAAGTGCTTCCAAACATGAAGAGGACATGGGCAGCTTGAAGTCGGAGCTGTTGCATCAAAGCAGGGGGGAGGAGACGGTAAAAGTCCTTGATTGCAGCATCCTGTAACTTTGCTCCCAGGCTACTGTTGCATTAAAGTTCTATTAATTCCATCTGAAGGTGATGCGGTGCACTGTCAACGTCGGTGGTGAAAGGATTGGCAAAGATGGCAAAGGTTTGGCACTGTGCTTTAAAGTCGGAGAAGCGCAGATCGAATTCATTAATCAACCAGTTCACTTTGGTAGCTAATCGATCGCATGAAAAAGCACCCGGGATTGAGGTTGAGATGATCTGTGTTTGGGGATTTTCACAGATTTCTTGGGCAATAAACCCAAATTAAGTCACATAATTTCCCAACAGCACAAAAATTGACAGCCTATACAATCATTAAAAATATATTTCAGCTACATCATCTAATGCTGCAGAGTAGAGGGAGAAATTGAGATGGGAGCAGCACAGAGTGACACAGACAGTGAGAAGCATGACTCAGCCCTTTCCTTCCTCATTAGGAGTCTTGAGTGTGTGCCGAGCTGTTAAAATGTTTAGGATGCTTCTCCAAGCTGGGGCTCCCTCTCTCACCTTGGCCAAGTTCATCTTCTAACAGTAAGGGAGTGACACACAGATGTACATGAGTACACTCCCAAAGTTACTCATAGTCACATCTAAAACCTTTTTGGCTACTAATGAATTAATCTTTTGTGAATTAAGTCTGATATGCTCTGAGAATACCTATTATTCTGCAACCTTGTTTGCCTTTTCCTCCCACACAGCTACAACTTTGCTGTTTAACTGGCTGTAGCGTTAAGCCGATGAATTACTTTCCGTGAGTATGAGTGGGTCTGATGAGGTAAATATTGTCATCATAGGAGACATCAATTTGTTGTGACTGCACGAACTTGTCCGGACTTGTCTGTGCGGCCACTATGCTACAAGTGGTAGAGCAGCGATCTACTGCGCACGTGTGGAACGCATCCTCCAAGTGGACAGTATTAACGGAACTACTAAGTGTCCATGGTGTCCACTGCTGTCCGTGTCCGTCTGGGAGTATTTTACTGACAGCGTGTCCACACCGCTCACGTGAGCAGCGCCTGTTGTTTTTTTTATTTCGACGTCCATGTTAACAGGTTAGAGCAGCCACACGTCTTCAAAGAAAATGACGAACATGTGAAATTCGTGTCTATGTACACGAATCAATACATTTCGTGACTAATCATGAACTACTGTGAATAAACTTTACAGTTCACTCTTTAATTAAATGACAATAAATAATTTAAAATTCAAGATGTTTTTTTGTATTTCATTTAGTCTAAATAGTATAGAGTATAGTTTAGTAGAGTATAGTTGCACCAATATGGATTGTTGAATGGAAACAGATGTAAAAGGTAAGTTTGTATAGGTAAATTATATATACGTATTGGTCACTCATTAAAATTTTCTTCTTTACCAGTGTAGTTATATTATATAACAGGTTAGAGCAGCCACACTGCCAACATGAGCAGCAATCGCGGCTGCGTGTCAGCGGCATCTCTTCTAGAGATACGAAGTCTTGCCTATTTGTACCGCGAGCGGTTCACAGCAACAACAGACAGTGAAAATGATCAGTTGACAGTAAATTGACATCATACCAGCAACATTACAACACTTTCAATGTCTGTATCTGTAGAATATGTTACAGACTTTAAAAAAAGTAAAGATTTATTTTTAAATCAACACTTCCTTCTTTCATTTAAAAATAAAAGCCCTCAAACGTTTTTTTTCCACTAACTAGCTACCGACTCAAC
This sequence comes from Sebastes fasciatus, assembly GCF_043250625.1. NCBI lineage: Eukaryota > Metazoa > Chordata > Actinopteri > Perciformes > Sebastidae > Sebastes > Sebastes fasciatus. The sequence goes on along the minus strand of NC_133803.1, from coordinate 27,305,509 downwards.
ATTAGCATACCAAAACTACCATCACAAAGTAAAACTCGTCTCCAAAGCAAACAGTAGAGACATTATCGGCCTAATGTTACATGTGTTCGCCTTTTACTAGCTAATTAAATGCCAAACGCACTTAAAATCCCAAGCCGACGGCCACACGGACCGCCTCAGTGGGCTGCTGTCAGTGGCAGGACGGGGGAGCCCTAGTCTTCGCTTCGTTGGCTTTGGATTATAACTGAGTGAGATAGTTCGTTAGTTGAAGAAGAGCACTGGCAACATTAGGCCAATAATGTCTCTAATGTTTGTTTTGTAGATACGTTTTATTTTGTGACAGTAGTTTTGATATGCTACTGTTCTGCCGTTAGCTAGCTAGCAGAAGCTACCGGCAAATTACATAAACAAACGCTATGACGTGGGCTTCAGAATAAAGTAGTGCTTTTGGCATTTATTTTCTCAGCGAGCCTGTCTTTGAACGGTCTGAATGAGACAGCAGAGAGGAGACAGAAAATATGAACGGTAGTTAATGACGAGACAAATATTTTTTTGATTCCCGTTTGAATTGTACCATGAATCACACATATGCTTGTCAATTTAAAACATAATTTTGCAAGTCAAGAAAGTTGCAGTATAAGACTGTGAAAAACTACACACTCAAAAGTCAAGTGGCGTTTCTCTCGCTGAAGCTACGATGCCTGTGTTTCGTACTGGGATGTACTCATATGAGCAACGAGTCCGGCTAGACTATCATATCAGGATTTGAAATGTTGTATTACACATCCCTATCATCTTCTCTCCAGTCAAACTGCAGACTGAGGTCAGTGTGATAACATATGGTGTGCGGGCTACATGCTGCATTATACTGAGACGGGCAATGAAAGGATAACAGGGACTTTCCTTTTGCGAGCCTAAGCACTTTGTGAACCCCAGCTCCGTGTGGTAATTGACTGGACTCTTCTTAGACATCTCCAGGTTGCTAATTAATGGCTCATGTTAATGACTACCTGTGTTAGATGTAATCACATGAATAAAACATTCAGTTGTGAGGAAAGACCAAGGTCATATATTGAGTCTTTACAACCTACTGTGTCCTTTCTTCTGTACATGTGATGTTGGGGAAGAAGGATACTGCAGCACACTAAAGTGCAATGCACATTGGCGCCAAAACCACTATAGTAACCCTGGCGTCACTTTAGGATTAGGCATCAAAACCACTTTAGTTAGGTTTAGGGAAAAAAAATAATACATGGATGGGTTGGCACTGAAGGTTGTGAACATGGGACACGAACAAGCAGCTTATTGTAAAGTGACGCACACTACACGAACAGCGGTCTCCTGGATGAAAGCCTTGTGTTTGTTGGACCCATCCACACAATGTGTCTCTTTTCACTCTTTAAACTACACTCCAGGCACAGTTTATGGAACGCCCGGTGTGTTTCATACCAGCGCTAAAGGGTGCCTTGTGCGTTGGTATATAACGCCCTGGGAATGAGATCGGACTGGACTGCTGCAACATCCAATTTTTCAGAGAAATTGTCCTGAAAAGGTGTGTGTATAAAAAGTTAATAATCCAAAAAAGAGGCTATCTTTAAATAGTTTTATAACTGTGCAGTGACATGACTTGAATTTTTAAATTGGAATTACAGCAACTTTCACATGACGTGAACGTGACATGAAGCATAGCTACAGCCGATAAGGCACAGCTGCAGCAAACAAATACGTTAATGACATATCACTGCTGAGAGTGATGGAGTTTAAAGTGATGAAGGATAGTTGAGTATGAGATGTCCTAAAATTGACACCGTGCTATAGATAAAAAAAAAAAAACGTACAACAGGGTTGCCAACTCCCATGTCATATTCAGACACATTCTCCTTTAAATTTACAGTCTGCAGAAAACAAGCTCTGTTGGTTAACTCCCGATCCACTGCTCTATATCTCACCCTCGGTGTTACCCCCCTCACCATCTCCTCTCAGTTAAGGTGTGAACGAGACACCTCTGCAGAGGTGACACCAGCTCCAACACAAAGGAAGATTTAACTGGAGACATTTTCGGCTTCAGTCGTGTAATTTCCTCGACAACATGGCTGACTGCAAACACTGAGAGACACAATAAGCCAAATGGGAAATTACATTACAGCAGTTAAGTTATGCTAACTTCAGTTCTGGGATTTACTATCCAATTCTGTTAGATTGGTCTCATTTGCAGGCTCCTAATATTGAGTTTGGAATTCAGAACAGGGCTCTCTGTCTCACACAAGGTCATCACATACATCTTAAACAGAAATTCAAGAGGACAAACTATTGGTGATCCATGACCCTGTTGGCAATATACTAATACAATTTAACACATTACATGGACATTAAAAAATCAGTGGCATGATGTCCTAACTTTTCAGATCAATGCCAGAGGAGGTTGGTCCATAGAGGCAGAGGAGTTTAATCCTCCTCTATTTATGAGAGGCAAGAGGGTGATCAAAAACGGGTTGAAATAGACCATTGCCAAATCTCAGTATATCATTTATAAAAAAAAATTCTCTAGTCTTTGGAAAAAAAATCCATGGATGTGTAAAGAGAACTCGATACAGCATTGTAGGTGGGCTCCTGTTCATTCCTGTGAGAGTTGATCAGTGGCGCATGAAGCCAAAATGGCTCGACTGCTGAGTGATAAAGTACCCGAATCTTCTAGCGGTCTTCTGCATCCATTGGGCCCATAGAGCAGGCGCAGTAGCGTTTGCTTTAACCCCGCCTCCCAGCCCGCGGTCTGGGGCTCATTCACATGAATGGAGGAACACAAGGTCTTTTCGTATTAGGTACGATCAAGACCCCAGGAAGTGCACCGGTAGTCGATCTGGACTTTTGTAGAGGCCAAACGGCGGTACTGCAACCTTTGTGTCAGTCACGTGATACATTGGGCCAAAAAATACTTTTTCCAATAGAATTCCATTGAGAAAGAGACGTCTGTAACTCAGCAGATAATTTTTTTGAGGTGAATCAACTCCCCAGTACGAACACTCTTATAGCTCTAATTTAAAAAATAAAGTTTTTAAAGTTGTAAAACGCACCAACAGCTGAATCCAGAGTTATTTCTCCCCCTCCATTCATGCGAGTGAGACCCAGAACGAGGCTGGAGCGCAAGCCGTGGCGACGGCCTGACGTGGCGACGGCCTGACGTTGACCAAGTCATGTGACCGAGCGGACGCTACTCCACCAATCATCTTGGACACTACGCCAAGATCCGGTTACTTTTCCAGATGGAAGTCGAGCCATTTAGGCTTCATGCGCCAATGAGCAACTCTCATATGAATGAACGGGGCCCCGCCTCCAAAGCTGTATCCAGTTCTTTTAATACATCCATGGTTTTCGTATTAGCTATGATTGATTCGTAGCGTGCCAGAGTACGATTGAGTACATTAGTAATGTTGTTATGTAGCATCAACATTTTCGTGACATTTTTTTGTGTTGATGTTTGCATTATGCCTAGCTAAGGGCAGAACATTAAATTAGCTAAATAAAATGACAAACATTCAGACTAACAAACTGGACTTTGGGGTCAAGTGGATTCGGATCCGAGCCTGGGTCCCTGATGTGAAAGCCTTCTAAGCTGCTAGCATGGCTGAACACTCTTAACACTAAAATTAAGTAGTTTCTTCACACATTTATGTGCTTGTTCATAGACTAAAAGTAATGTTACACACAGAAGTTACCTTTTTTAACAGTGGAACTTACTTTCCTGGGTAAAAATATGAAGCCAGAGAAAAAGAAGGTTAAAATAACAGACTATCTCACAACTGAGAGAGGGAAAAGAAAAGAACCTGTCCTTAAATTGGTTCTGAGTAAAGCCAGAGAAATGCCTGTGTAAATGTCACAGGAACCATCTGGGGTAGCCTATTAACAGTATCACACAACACATGGGCCCTTGTAGGTGCCGTTTGCTCATGTATGAAGGCAGCGTTGTGTAAAACCGCACTGAAAAAATCTGTCAATTTGTCTCCTGAATTACAGACAAAGGCAGAAACCGTTTCTTTTAATTGCTGCATTCAACCATCTGGTGCATCAGGCAACATTTTTATTTAAATATAATCTACATTTTAAGGCTCTGTATTGACATTTCCTATTATATTCTATTCTACAGTCCTATATGCACTTCTGGCATTGATTCAGAGTCGAATTGAGATACACTTTTGAGTCACGCACCATGGGATGACAATATATCTCATTGATTTTTCACGTTTCGAAAGGACACATGAAGATTTATTGCCTTTGCTTTGGCCATGAGAAGCCGAGCCTCGGGGGAGTACACCCATACATCTTTTTCGGCCGAGGTCCACCTAAAGGCTCGGTCTGGCCGCTTGCCTGTCGGTTACCACGGCAACCCCATCCCCCATCCCTTCTGAACGCACGCTGGAAGTGAGAGGATGTGTGTCTATTGAGTGGACTGTGTTCTTTTAATGTTGTTGTGTCTGTATCTTATGTGTGAGTGGAAGTCTTTTGGCATTGTGGAACCGACACAATATTACTTATAACACTGATACACAGATCATATCACAGAATTTCGTTGTTTCCATGTTTGTCCCCATCTTGCTGTTGCATGTAACACACAGCAGGAGACGGCGCAATATTGACATAAGTGTCAACAAGCCACCAACAAACTCTGAGCAGATTCCCCACTGAGACTGACGAGTGGGACTCCACATTAAGAGTCTGCTTTTCTGTCTTCCTGTGTGTCATTTTCGTTTTTTCACATCACTTATCATCCCTTTCTTTTTCTCTTTTTTTTTGTCTCCAGTAAGGCCTATTTTCTCAGTCTTCTCTCCCTCCTTATGTCTCCGTAGCCTTAGGCCATCACAACGAGGTGTTGAAAACTGGTGTCAACAGAGGCGTCTGACTCCCAGACAACAGTCCCGCCAGATAAACTCCTGTCAGTGTCAGAGACAACACTATATACCACAAGTACACTTTAGCCTTTAAACAAGCTCTTAAAGCACTGGACTAATGCAGTATTATCGAAAAATACAGCTTAGATTTTTTTGTTTATATTATGTTCATTTACTTATAAGATACTGCATGGTTTAAACTGTTTATTCTAACAGCCAATAGTGAAGTAAGACAAACAAGATCATTCAACGAAACATTGCTCGACAATTCACGTTACTCAAACTGCTTTTTCAGTTACAGCAACAAAACAGTGGACTGATATCCCTACAAATATTAGAGTAATGTTAATAAGGGTCGTCAGCAGGTATCTTTCTGCCCGGTCAGAGGCAGCTCTTTCCCTCACCACTCTGCTGTGCTGTGGCCGTTCTGTGAGCATCACTGGCCGGCTGGCGAGCGAGCGATGCGATTGTGGAGCTTTTCAACTCCAAAACGGCAGGTAAACACAGCCTCCTGTTAAATTATAATGGACATTTATGTTGTGATATTTAAACAAACTATCCGTCAACAACGAAATAAGAGCCCCAGATACTCCTGTCATGACTTTCATGTTGAATTACTGCTGATTTATTTCAAATACTTAGATGGTAAATTGATATCAAAATCATTATAAATGCTGTTTTGACAAGACAAGAACATAATGACAAATGTATGTATGTTGTAATGTATTTACTTTATCACTCAGCATTTACCTGTGTCCATCTCTACAAATGCCCACACAGGTACGTGGGTAGCCTGCGTTTGACAACAACAAAAAAAGAGCTCTCGCAAGCGGTCTTGTACCGGTTGTTTTGGTCCTCACCAGAGAACAATTACTGCGTTCACAAATGCTCCAAACGAACAGCGCCAGGGGTTGAACCACACCAGAGTTCGATTAAACCGTACTAAATGTTGGCTTGTGAAAGTGCCCTTACAGACATGGACCTACTTTAATTTATTCACAGTGTTTGTTTTAATCTGTTTGGGAGAGCAGATGTGAGAGACTAATGTATACGGATAGTTCAAGTAGTGTCAAGGAATGTCATCAGTCAGAGAAAAGTACACTGAATTGAATTTAAATACTCTGTGGGTGGAAACTCTGCATATCTGGCATCTAAGTAGGGTAAAGCAACTCTTTAAAAGCATCTCCACATACATTTCCATCCAGGTCTGGATGAAAAAATAAAACACATAATGCTGAATGTGGTATTTTTCCAGCCTCCCTAAATCATACCCCGTCACTCCACCACATATATTTTAGTGCTGAGACATGAAGCAGACCATTTCTCCAAATTACTGATACGTTAATCTCCCTTTATTTTAATACATCCTGTAGCCCATTGAGGTTATAGCAGAGCCCCTGACCCTGATAACCTCTCGTTACCCCTTTCAGTTTCTCCTCTGTCTCTGCCTCTCCCTTCAGACTGTGTTATCAGCACCACAGACTCTACTGACTTATGATGGGGCGTTAACCTTTGAACCCTGACGAGTGAAAGGTCACGGCTAGGGGGATAAATAATCCCTCTTGGCGAGGGCGATATCTCCACTGGTCTGGCATGTCGCCGTTACATCAACGGACCCGCAGGAGAAGATGGCTGGAGCCTTTTGTACACAGAGGAGGTACTAAAGTGAGGTAATCCAGTGACCTCCGGATGAGTCAGACAGACGCAGATACATGTAGGCTTCTCATTTCTGGTGATTATGCCGGCTGAAATGACAACTGTCAGATATTTTTTAGATATAACTAGCTTGCAAACTAACAAAACTTTGAGAGACCTTGGGTCGAAGGATCTTAAATATGAATTTGACGGTATGTCCCGTGTCCCTCATAGATGTAACAGAGTAGACAGAAGAAGTTGAAAAATGTCTCCAAACTTCTACTTTAAACAAACCGGTAATAGTAATAACGCTGCGTTCCCTTTTGGGGGAAAGAAACTCGCAGTCACTGCAGAGAAAATTATGAAAAGCTGTTGTGTAGCGGGTTAACCAAAGCTTTCACACTGAGATTTGAGGCACAAATTATTAGTTATTATTAGTTATAGCAGCATCAGACTGCCGTTTCCAACTAAATCTCAGCCTATAGATCAAACAGTTGTCTATTAACACGTTGGTTATTTCTAGTCGTGATTCAATCAAATATGTACAGATGTCTGGATAGGCAATATCCGGCCACTGTGTTGGACGGGTGAATACAGAAGGGACATGACGGCGATCAACCTTAATTTATTAAGGTATCGCAAACGCTCAGGTTCAAGCAAGGTCGCAAAATAATTATTAGACATGTTTATAAAACAAACATTTGTATAACAAGAGATGAAAGCTTACGATTTTGTCAAAATTATAATCCAAACATACGTCAAATTGCATTAAAGATTATGTGCCGGTCTGCTGTATACATGCTACAAGTTAAAAAAAACACCTTTCTCATGTTGTAGTTCCACTAGAAATAAAATGCAATGAAAGGCATACTTTTTGTACTCCCAGAAATTTTAAAGGTTATCTGAAGTCATTTGTAGATTAAAATAATTATACTGGACTTTTCATGATGAATCACTAAGAATAAATGTCTAAAATATTATTAATAAAAGCCTGAGAATTTGTTTTATTCATACATTTAAAAAATGAAAATGTTTCAGTATGCTGTTTGGATTTTTTCTTTTTTCTCCTCTCCTCCTTTATATGCAGTTTTATAGGCATTTTTAGGACGCAACTGCCAGTTCCCAACACATCACTCCTCTCCTCCTTGCTGTGAAAACAAACAGCTTGTAAACAACCTAGTCACAATGCAAACATCATCAAATCAATTCTCTACAGCCTTCACTCCTACTTTGTAAGCGCTCAACTGCTGTCTCGTGTTATTTCCCCAATGAGGAGAGGGGAAATTGCAGTAATGAACGAGGCCAAACAGATTTTCCATGAAAATCTCCTCCACTCTGTTTCAGAAAGCACCTAGAAGGCAGACTTATGGCTCCTTAATGCCTCAATTGCTTCGTTAAATAGAGCCCCACTAATGAAAGCACAGATATATGGTGTATTTGAAAGTAATTGAGAACACCGTTATTGATCTGGTGCCCTTTGCCCTCTCACCTCATTGTTTAATATTGATTATCTTTGATGTTTTGAAGAGGTGTTCTTATAGCATTGCCAATAGAGTGAGGAAAATTCACTGTATTCATAAAAGCACAGCAGGTTTAAAAGATGTGGTAATTGGCCCTTAGTGGAAAACTGTTAGATATGTACATGCGCATTTACACGTTGAAAGAAAAATGTCATTTTATTTTTTAGATGGCCACTGTTTTTCAACCGAGTGTTACTAAATGAAAGAATAAAGCGATCCATTGTGTACTCTAAAGTCATCTTTTCGGTGTATTTATTTTTGATATAACTATCATATATATATTTTTAAATAGATCTTGCAAGGGGAGCTTGAAATAAAACAAAAAGACATAAGCTTCCCCCTTTTTCCCACCAATAATATTCATATAGTCTATAAATCAAATCCTGTTTTAATGTCTAATTTTCCAGCTCACACAAGTCAGTAATGTAACCGATCTGTCTTCTGTCTTCTTGGATGATAAATTGAAAGTATTCATCTAGGTTTATAATTTACTTTAATTGAAACGAACTAGCCCGGAGGTGTGAAGGCACTCTGGACATCCATGTCAAGGGTCACTGCAGTGGATTGTGGTCTATTGATCTCAAGTACAGGCACTGTCCATCCATCTTTATAAAGATTTATAGATTGAGATAATGAGGTCAAGACAGAGTCTAGGTGGACATTACTTAATGAAGAATGGCTCTTGAACACTCACCTGTTTAATGCTATTTCAAAAGTACTCAAAGTAGTTCCAATTTTAATGGGAATATAATGTATTTATCTTAGGGTGTAAATTTAGTACAAATACATTATGAATTGCTTATGATATACTATTCAGTCTAAGGGAATATTTGATCACACAGGAAAACATTTAAAATGCAATTAGAGCTGTCACTTACAAACTACTTAAAGGACCTCCATACGACACTCAAAGCTATGATTCAGACGTTGGCTGCAGTCGAAAAAGTAAAAAAATATGACATCCTAATGTCTTTTTCTAACCACTTTTCTCTGACCTCGATGGAAAACGTCTTGCGGTCAAGGAAAGATGTGAAGGAGGATTTATAAGGACTTAGGAAAAGACAACCGCGGAGAGTCCAACTGCACTTACGCTGGGCTCCGTAATTATCACCAACTCTGCGGTTTCAGCTAATTGTTTTGGTTTTATGGCCTGCAACTTTTGGTTCAGTCTCAACCATTTTCAACAAAAAACCTCTGCAAACCCACGTCACACTATCTGCCCAGCACCAAACCGCAGACAAAGTCAGCAACTAGCTGGTCAACCTAGTGGAGCATTTAGCAGCTAAAGAGACAGATATTTCCCTCAGGAGTTGGTAGAGACCAAAACAGAGCTTAAAGGAAAGTGAATATTGGACTTACATTCATCAGGTGGACACAAACACAATTAATGATAACGTTGCTCTGTATCTGCCGGTAACTGTTTGCTAAGGAGAAGCATTGGCATGTTTTTTTTTAATATTTCAAAACAATAAAACATTCACAGAATCATGATAATGCTGCTACTACAAAATTCCTGTCCAATTCTTATTTCAAAATAAAATGTGAAAATTAGGCTGAAAATTGATAAGGAATCTAAGAGTGCAAGGGCAGCAAGTGCGTTGATGTGAATTTTAATTAAAAATCTCTTTTCACCTGAATTTACCGTCTGAGGCTCTGAGCTTTGTGTAAAAGTGTGATGATCGTTTTTCCTCACAAATACATTTATATACTGAGCTCCAAACATTTTCATTCACAGCAGGTCAAGTTGCTTTTCTCCAGAAAGAAATATTCTTTTATTTAAAGCTGGTGATAGAAAGCCTGACAACGTTAGCAAAGCAGGTACGAGCCAAAGGTGAGAAGCAAAACAGCTTGTGAGAACATATTGTATCTCACCGTTCAGACGAGATGGAACCTTGACTCGCTCTTCATGGTGTGAAATAGGGTATACACTGAGCAGAGAGGAGAGGTGAGAAGGGGAAGCTGATGTGTAATGTGAGCAGTGGGGAAGAATCTGAGTGAAAGTGAAAAGAAGGATGTGTCGGATGCAAACAAGTCTCTTGTAAATTCTCACCAAATTGAGAAAAAACTGAAATTAGAACGAAATTTGCAGCCCAGTCGCATAGCAGGTCGTGAAATTGTCACAAAATTTAGTGTATTGATTTGTGTACATAGACACTCAATCAATTCCTATGTAATCCACGTAATTGTGAACCAGTAAGTATAAAGAGCAGCGAACGCCATGTAGGGAGGAGATCAGGTTGAATCGGTGTGCCAAAAAACACATCATTTTCACCCAGGAGACTGGTGTTCGTGTCCCGTGTGACACCAGAAGTCAAAGTTGATTTATTTGTCACGTAACTGCCGTACTTAAGTTACAGCACTTCTGGAGTTATTTTAACCCAAACCACGACCTTTTCCGAACCTAACTAAGTAGTTTTATTGCCTAAACCTAACCAAGTCGATCTATTTCTTAACCTAACTATGTAGTTTGTTGACTAAGCCTTACCAAGTTGATCTATTCCTAAACCTAAATAAGTAGTTTTATTTTGAAAAGACTGGAGTGGAAATTGACACACGTGCGTCACGTGTTGCTGGACATTTTGTAGGAAAAAGCACAAACAATACATTGTTGAAAGTTGTGCTGGGTGTCACGAAAGAAAAGGGAGATTTTGTCTGTAAACCAATCAAATAAATTAAATTTCGTGACTATTTTACAAACTGCCGTGAGACTGTGTTGAAAATTCGGGCAAATAAGGTGAACCTACTGCTTTTCAGTCACTGGGTGTAGAGCACTCTCAGGTTGAATGAAGGGTTTTACATCTTCTCATTAAGGTTTAAAAACCCATTACTTAATTTTAACATATAGGGGTTATTTATCCTGTAAAAACCTTGGATGTATTAAGAGAACTGGATACAGTATTGTAGGCGTCCTCCCGTTCATTCCTATAAGAGTTTCTCAGTTGCGCAGGGAGACAAAATGTCTCAACTCCAGAGTAATAAAGTACCCGGATCTTCCAGCAATCTTCTGTAGCCATTGGGCCCATAGTTTCCTTTAACTCCGCCTCCCAAGTCCAGCCTCGGTATTGGCCTCATTCACATGAACAGAGGAAGGGAAATATCTCTAGATTCGGCTATTAGTGCATTTTACAACTTTTAGGACCTAATGATTTAAATAAGGGTTACTCAAGTGTTCGTACTGGGAAGTTGATATACCGTAAAGAAATTATCCGCTGATTTACAAGCGTCTCTTTCCCAATGTTAGTCTATGGGAAAAAGTATTTTTTGGCCCAATGGCATCACGTGACGGACACGGAAGCTGAAAGCCTGGCGCTCTACCTGGGGGCTTGGTTTTTCATCTTCTCATTAAGGTGTAAAACCCATTCCTCCATTTTACCACGTATCATTTTCTACATACATGCCTTTGCGTATATGCATTCTCCATTGAAAAAATAGAGAAATGTCCATTTAGAATAATTTATGCTGTAAAAACTCAACGAGCAGAACTGATATCCTGTTAAAACTCAAGTCTCAGCAAAAACAAAACTGCTGTAAATCCCCAGCTACATGACAGAATCATGTAGGACATCTCGCTGCGTAATCTACCTGTGATTTCATAATAGAAAAATGAAATGGCCCGTAGCTTGCTGCATGCATGCATGCATGCATGTTACAACCTACCAACTTGACAGATTTAATTATGCAGTTATCAACGCTTTCTATCTGCAGTATTGTTTAAAAGGGCCCTTCAGCGTGGCAGAGAGATATGCTGTGCACTGCTCCTCACCCCTCTGCCTTTAAAACCTTGTTTGTGTCAGCAAAGGCACACGCACAATCTCTCAAAGGTCTTTATGACTGCTCGCGGCCTCATAGATCTTCATAGATAGGCTAACATAGATCACAGCATGAAGGCCGGGCTGTTCATATTTTATTCTCCCAGTGTGTGTGTGCCTGGGTGGCTGTGGAGGAGAGCTTTATGCTGGACAGAGACATAAAGAGAGAGGAAGAAATGGAGACATAGAGAAATAACGAGTGGCTTGAGAACAAGATTGTTCCCAAGCTACAACAAGCAGATGACCAGAGGCCGTAACTCCTGAACCGATGAGCCCCTAGTAAAAGAAGTAAAAGGCTTATCTAGTATTTAAGGGGCTGATTATGAAAACAATAAATTAAGTGTTTCCGCCATACAGAAATGGCTGAACGCCACAACCATGCTACAACTCCTGGCAACGATTAACTTATAATGATAAATGTGCATACTGTGCTCCAAAATGTCACATCGGTTATTAAATGATCGCTAGCTAGTTAGCTGGCAGAAGCTACCGGCAAGTCAACGTAAACAAACACTATAACATGGGTTTCAGAATAAAGTAGTGCTTTCAGCGTTTATTTTCAAAACATGCATGAAAGATAAAACAAAGCTTATTTTTTCTTTTAAATACTTTTCTTTAAAGGGACTGTTTGTAACTTCTTACACGTATAAATCATAGCGGGTCGGTGTCCCATGCGTGCTCGCTTGTGGCTACGCTGTTCAGACAAGACTCCAACACAAACTACACAGAAGCACCATGGCCGTGGTCGGAGGACGTGGGGGAGACCGTAGCTTTTAGTCTCTGCTGTACTCTGCTCCTCTGCCTGCTTAACTTCACTCACTCACCGCGTTCGTTCTCACCTGCTCTTTTGCTCCACTCTCACGTGCTTGCGCGCACACTACACACTGCAGAAGAGTTAGTTTAGCTCTGAGAATATCTAGTGAATGTACAGTGGACGTTTGTGCAGAAATAACTGCTGCAGCTCCTCCAGACCAATAGATGTTTCCTGTGTCTTGTGAAGTGACGGGGCTCCGCAGCGAGAAACGTTATCGTCTCCGACCAAAATTCTGGTGTCTCCCCTGTTCCCTCTGGCCGTGGTCGGGAGGCTGAGGCAGGAAAAGCCAACACTAGGATCAGCATTGATTCATGGAGAGACCTTCGTCTGGTCAGCTAACATTACTGCCAAGCAGGTGAAATATAGAGTGATATTGTGGTTTTAGCTGACGTGTGTCGCCTCACTGTGTTGAGCGATGCTCGGTCATGTCTATTTAGAGCGAGCACAAGCGCGAACCCGACGCTGACTTTCGTTGACTTAGCGGCCACAGGTGTCGCTGTTAACAAGCATTTCTGATTCTTACAAACAGTCCTTTTAAATGCTTTTCTTTAAATGTTTTACTCTGGTAATCATTGCTTTTTTGGTGAACAGTTTTGGCAGTTTGGAAAGGTGCTGCGTGTCATACTCATATGGTATAATCTCATTTACACAGTGGAATAATCTAGACAGATCATAACATAGACATAACTCTTTGGTACAGATTGGGTCTTTTCAATTCTTTCCAAAGATTGAAACGTCTAATGAGAATCAGCATGACAAGATCACACAAAGAGTTGAAATCGATGTTGCAGTGTGTGTGCATTGACGAGATGAATACTAATGTCTTTTTTGACATTTGGAAATACTGAAAATAACGATCAGCCCATAGTCAGATATCCCTCATTGTCGGGTCTGGCCAGTGAGAAGAATGACATCATTGAGTATTATAGCCAGGTCCCAATAACCTCCATGCTGACAGCTAAAAGCTGCAAGGGATTGTGGGGGGAAAAAATACCCAGGGATACTTGTGAAAAGGTTACAAGTGAGGTAACCGAGGTAAACAGCTTAGGCAGCACATCTGAAGGTTAATCTTGTATGTGAGAGTGGATGTGCATGTGTGTGTATGTGCCTGTTCACCAGTGTGTGTTCATGTGTTCCTCTGTATATACACACAGTGGGTGGATCACTGTGTGATAGACTTGTAAGTAATCTGATGCCATTCAGCCAATTTATGCTAACAGAAAATGACATTGGTGACAGAGTCCAATTCACTGAGCCGGCCCGCTGACTGGTGAAGAGGCCGTGCTATTGATCCATGCTCACACATGCTGCCTGTTGTCAGAGCTTCAATTTCACTGGAAATTAGCTGGATGACACCTTGAAGATGTTTCAAGCTCGAGAAATTGCTTTGGAGAGTGAGGGCTTACGGGTGGAAGCTGAATACTAAACACAGTCAGGCCCTCCAAGGCTCTTCTGTGGCCCTCTCAGTTCAAGCATGCATTTATACAAAACTAATACACAAGAGCCTGGTCTGCTAAAAATTATGTTTCCGTACAACAAAACAGAATTGTCAATTACATTTGTTTTTGATGTATCACAAACACATTTCTTATCACGGTCTGCGGACATCCGCGTAGGGAGGAGATGGGTGGGCAAACACAGGATACCCAGGATACCGCTGTTCGTGTCCCGTCTGTTTACAATTTATTTTAATGTACGTCCGTAACTTAAATAACGTAACAAACATACTTATTTTAAGCCAAACCATTACTTTATACTAAACTTTTTTGTTTCGTTTCAGTTTACGTTTACCACGTATTTAAAACTATGACCACAATCCGGAAGAAAATATGTTTTATTCGAAACGTTATTGAGAATGCAGTTTAATTGTGTGAGAATGTGTAATTTTGTAGGAGACAGTGTTGCAAGTACATACACAAACTTACACAGGACTTTCACCCAGTAAAGTGATAATTAATATCTCAAAACAACATTTTTTTTTCCTTTTAGTCTAGGTTTTTAGCTTAGCTTTTCTTCAACAGCACAACCACAAGTTAATCTCTTAAAGGTCACATATTATGCTCATTTCCAGGTTCATAGATGTATTTTAATGTTGCACTAGAACATGTTTACATGCTGCAATGTTCAAAAAACCCTTTATTCTTCTCATACTGCAGCCTGAGTCTGCCTGCCTCAGAGCCTAATTCAGCCTCTGTCTGAAAACCACTGATTCACAGCCTGTCTCCTCCCACTCTGCTCTGATTGGTCAGCGTTTTCTGTCAATCAAACTTCCTCAACAACAACAGCGTCACCCTCCCCCTCCCTCCCGGAGCAGCTCTCTAGAGAGAGACGAGTGGAGAGATAGCAGCTAGAATAGAGCTTATAAACCACTTTAAAGTTTATAAACCAGAAACTTCACCCAGCGCACGTTACCGGAGGAATCTGATCAGAAATCGGCGACACATGATGAACATCTGCGGTCCAGATTCCAGGTTTTCCTGACGGTTTCTCTCAGGTAAATAATACTATTTATATCTCTGTTAGTTAACTCAGTGTTTACCTCATGCATCAACTCTGTAAACCGTAAACATACACTCTGTTTTACGTCTGTCTTTACAGATCCATCTGTGAGAAATGACCGACAGAATCATCCCAGAGGAGAGCAGATAGCTGAAAGCAGATGGGAGATACAGAGCTAACCTTAGCTACATGCTACCGCTATGAGACGGTGTGTAAACACAGCGACCATCAGGGTGGAAAATAGAAGATGTGAAACAGTAATCAGTTCATTATTTCTGCTAAAAGATAAATGTATGGAAGATCAGAGTAATGGTATATTATTTACAGTAGTAGCTGTCTCTGTGTTACCATGACTACAGACCACCGGAGCTTAGCTTACCATAGTTTACCAGAGCTGAAAGACTTTCTCCTGTACCATGTCACATAACTAACTAACAGGTGGGATGATTACAAATGCTGTGAATAATTAATATTGTCATCTGTCTACTCAAATAAAGTTTGACTGTGAAACAGAAATGTGTTGTGTTGCTTACAAGTCACTATTTACTACCTGTACTCTGCTACATGCATGACATCAAATATATATAATATATAAATATCATCTGTTTAAACAGTGTAATTACATAAAGCCTTTGTGAAAGAACATGTTATATTTAGATGATGGGAGTACATGAAGCCTGTTCTGCTGGTTCTTGCAGACTTTGCTCAAGTTAGGTTGAGGAGGAGAGACAGTGACGCGCTGTGGGGCGGGGTCAGCTACTGAAGGTTCTCTCTGGTTCGACCAGGAAACCCTTACATGGCTTGCATTTCTGCCTAATGACGTCAGAAGAGAAGGAAAAAAAGCGATTTTTTTTTCTGCACCCATTTCCGGACAAACGGAGGAGGAGAAAAAGAGAGAGGATGGTCTTTTATGATACTATGGTGGCCTGTAGACACACTGGGGACAGATATTGATGTTTAAAAGACATGGAAAAGTGCATTTTGCATAATAGGTGACCTTTAAACAAAAGCCAGTATTCAAATAATGGCAAAGTGTCAAATAACAGTACGAACATTAAATACTGGTTGTTACAAAAGGCCGAGGGGGTTGGGACTCAGCGGCAGGTTATGTTCCCAACACATTTATTTTAATATAAACATTTTTAACAAACACAAGACTTTCACCCAGGAGCTGTTCGTGTCCCATGTGAGACAAAAATTCAAAGTTTATTTATTTTAATTTGAAACGTTTTGCACATAACAAACACAGGACTTTCACCTAGGGGCTGTTCGTGTCCCATGTGAAACTTAAATCAACGTTGACTTATTTTAATTTTAAATGTTTCGTACATAACAAACACAGGACTTACGCCCAGGAGAACACTGTTCGTGTCCCATGGAGACCAAAATTCAAAGTTTATTTATTTTAATTTGAAATGTTTTGCGCGTAACAAACACAGGACTTTCACCCAGGGGCTGTTCGTGTCCCATTTGAAACTTAAATCAACATTGACTTATTTTAATTTTAAATGTTTCGTACATAAAAAACACAGGACTTTCACCCAGGAGAACACTGTTCATGTCGTATGTGAAACGAAAACTCAACGTTGATTAATTTTAATTTTGGTCAATGATCAATCCATAGTCTCTTATAGCCTATACACACTACTTAACTATTTTTCTTCCGTGTCTAAGATGAACTCCAGCTAATGATTGCTGTTAAGACACACACATTAAAGACTTACTGCCTCCACTTTCCTTTGTGAGACTTTTATGACACGAGAGCAGTCAGTGAGCTGGCCCAGTGGGCTCGTGAGATATTGCGGTTATTAAATTTGGGTTTTATTGTTGACAGTGGCCGTAGTTGGTCGGCTGAGCAGTGAGCAGCGTCTCGTGTGAGTGAACAGAGTGATAAACAGACGCTGACACTGGCAGAGAGGAAGAAAACAAGATGAAAGATTGAAACGGAGACGGAGAAAGAGAGAAAACGGAGACAAAGAGGCGCTTTCGCCAGGCGGAGGACAACAGTGATCATCCATCAGACATCCTGAGCCACATGTTTTAGTTTGATCACATCTCCCTTTGTTTTTTAAGAGCCTGTAAGCCTAATGGACCCATATACAATTCTCTATTCTTCTCCATGTGTCAGTTTTATAGATTGCCGTTTAAAGATAATTCTTCTAGTAAATGGACGTCTCACCAGTGAGTCTACACATTCATTTAGTTCTGTGCAGAAACTAATGACTGAACAGTGCGTGTGTACCTTTACGTTTGTTGTGTCAAACCTATTTATCTTCTCTTTATCTCCACTTTCAATTTTTGTCACACCTGTGTTATATATTTTTTTTGCCGTACTTAAATGTATCCTTTGTTGACATTTTTTTCTGCTCGCATTCCATGGAAACAGGTTTTCCCCCTTTCTTCCTGCAACTTTCATGGATAGTTAATGAATCTCTCCATACCAGTAATTTAAAAAAGAGGCATCAGTCATAGTAAATGCATAGAACTTCATGGGTTCAAACAGTACGCAGCAATGTATAATGGAAAAGTTGCTCTGTGTTGTACTCCGAGCGGTTAATGGTGTCCCGACCCACAGTGGCGGATTTCTAGCCAAGGCTAATTTGCGACCCATGTCACTGGTTAGACCTTTCCTCATAAAAAGGTAATATCATTACCAAGAGTACAGTTATTAGTTATTAAAAAGTGTGACATGATCATATAAAAATTACAATATTTATGTTCACTAATTCATGGCAATATACGTGTATGTGCATAAATGTATGGGTGTGTGTGTGTGTGTGTGTGTGTGTGTGTGTGTGTGTGTCTGTGTGCATGCATACATATAGTCTTTATGACTATGTTTGTATGTATGTTTATCTATGCATATCTGTGTGCGTGACAGTCACCACATGGGCAAATAATAGAATGATGTGTGGGAAAAAAAGAGATCTTGATAAGAAGAATGAGAGAGAGGGAGAGAGAGAGAGAGAGAGGAGGTTACTGGGAGTCTTGCTCCACCATTGTCATCCAAGCAAATTGAGATGAATTGTCTCAAGACAGGAGAGCAAAGGCTCAGTAACATATCAAAGGAATCGTGGTGTCAAGCCGACTGCAAAGTCCCAACCACCATGCCTTAGATCTTCTCTCCTCCGTTTCTTTACTTTCCATCATCCTTCCTGTCTTCCTTCACTACCTCTTTCAATCATTTTAACTCTCTTTCATCTCGTTGCCTGATTTTCTCCCTTTTCCCTGTCCGCCATCTTATACTCGCTGATTGGCGCTTTGCTAAGATGCTTCTTTAGTCACATGCTTTCATCTGTGGGAACGGTGTGACCAAGGGCAAAGGAGAAGAACATCTTAATCCAACACCTCCCTTATTTGTGTGTCTTTGTCCAAACCGGTCTCACGGGAAGGCGTATAAATACCACGATATTAGACGGACATTCCGCGTGTCAAGAGTACGCATTTTAGCCTTTTACCGTGTCATTTGTACGCCAGGTGACTAAACCACGGTAATGTCCGCAGTTACATTCAGGCAACAAAACCAAGCTCTACAAGCCATACTGTCCACATCTTCCTCGCCACCCACGAGTCCATATACGCTGGCGCCCCCTTTTTTTTAGACGTTTCAGCAGACAGGATGGCACATGTGATCAAGGCAGCACGTTTCTACCTTGTTAGCATTGTGACCCGTATAGACCTCTGCTAGCAAACAAACTTTGCCTGCCTCGGAGCTTTCAAACAAATCTTTATTGACAACTGTCAACAGCCAAAGCTGTCCGCAGGAGCCAACGGGTCGTGTTTATTTCTATTTTACGTGTACAGTGTGAGCACTCAGGTCGTGGCCGACGATCAGACCGAACCGTGTGAGCACAAAAATCATGAGATTTGGCTTTACAACGCAAACGATCTACTCGTACAGTAGGAGTAGGAATCAAACAACATTTTAAAACCGTACAGTGTATGCCCGGCTTAAGTAAAATATGTACGGAAAAAAACGTAACACAACTACGGAAAACCCGTCACAAACGTCACTAAAAAATGTGACAATCGTCACTAACGTAACTTACAAATGCCGGTCAACAATGGTCTCGGAACACCGGTCTCCTGGTTAAAAGTCGTGTGTTTGTTGGACCCATCCATCTCCCCGCTTGCCCATCATAAGTGTTTTTTCTCGCTTTTCTACGTGGATGTGTTTAAATTGCAGTCAGTACAGTATACATGGCACGCGGAAATCAAGAAAGGTGTACTTATTGCATGGTAAACGTGGCATTTATAAGCCTTTTTCGTGCAAACAGGCAAAACGTCTTACACACAACCTACACACCAATCAAACTGACAGACAAGGAGCACTCCTTGTCCTTTTTCTTTCACACACTCATACTTCGAGTCAACAGTGAGGTGTTATACATTGACGTGTCACACTGAACAGCTTCCAATCTAAGTATAGAAAGATAATAACGATCCCAGGAGTTCACTTGCCAAACGATGCAGCATCAGATGGCAACTTGGCTGAGAAGAATTATTGTGGAGCCTCAAGATTCCCTCTGAGAATGATGCATCATGGGATACATCATGGGGCTGAGACAGCTGTGTTATAAATCATCAGTGTGTGAAGAGTTGATATTGATTGATTGCTTTAAATTGCTGTAATTTACTTTGATCCATCCCCTTACCCACCACGGTGTCAAATTGTCTACCTTCACCTTTTCAGATACTGATGATTAATTCTGTTGAAGTGATATTGACACAACATCACCTCATATACATTATATTTGAACAGCATCCACAGCAATAAAATACACCTTGAGAGGCAAAGTGCATCAGCAGTAACAGTTTGAGCATTGCAGAGAGGATTTTTGCCTTTATTGTGACACAAACAACCCAAACTGTAAAAAAAAAAAAAACCTTCTCTGTGCTTTTCCGGAGAAATTTCATAACAAACAAGTGACAGGAAATTGTGAATTTCTACTCTCCATGTCTTCCTGCCTCAAATACAACGATACGATGCAGTGTGCCGATATGTAAACGTGAGCGTTATATCAGCCTATTCATCACTCCACCCCTCAGTGTGCATTTGTGTCACTGTGTATGAAAAATCACAGCGTTTTGTGTGCATGTGAGTAAGAGACAGATGAGACGTGATGCTTCAAGTATGATCACTGCACTTGTCATCAAACATTGAGTTGTATAACATGAAATATTGAGCATGAAAGAGCATTTTGCTGCTGTTGCATAAAAACCTTGTAACTTCCGTGTGTGAAGTAACATATTGTATTGTTTTTTAATTGCTGAGAAAGTTGAATTTCCTGTTAACAATCTGTAAAGGTCTTTGCACATCAAGTCCGTATTTTTCATCCGAAATTATCGTATGTTTATAGATAAACTTGTCCGTCATTAAAGTTTTCGTAATATTAGATTTTCTACGTTTTTTCACATCCGTCAAAAGGCAAAAGAGGGTTGTTTGACTCGGAGAAATAACAAATAAAAGAATACAGAGCTGCAGAATTTAAAGATAGATTGTGGCAGGTGATTGCAGAACAGCTTGGAATCAGGGATGGTCGCAAAACAAAGGATGTAGTAAAGATTAGACAGTAGTGATTGTGCTCTAGGCAGCTAAACGAAAGCTTTTTGCTAACGTCATTCATTCATTAGCCCTGTTTGGGACTAGTGCTATTCATTGCACCCACGTAATTCATTCAGTTTTGTCTCGTATTGCGAATTTTCACAACAAATAGACTAATAAAATGCATCGGACTTAGTGTGCAACGTTTCTGCGCATAACCTTTTTTATCGAATGACGGATTAAGGAAAACTAAAAATATGGACTTAGTGTGCAAAGACCTTAAGAGTGATGCTGCAGTTTGAAGTTTGATAATAATAACCCAATGGAATAATAATGTATTGCTTTCCAGTGCATCAGTGTTTTTGAACATGTATTCACATCAATTGAACTAAGGTGAACTCTGAATTACACTGACAAAGGAAACGCAAGTTTGAATTTACGCGTTCTATGGGCTTCAATTGAAGCCCCTTGTCGTCACTTTATTTTCAGCATCAACACCACTATTGTTACCCTTGGCGTTACTTTAGGTTTATGCAACAAAACCACTATAGTTAGGTTTAAGAAAGAATGTTTGTAAAGTGAAAATGACACTGAACATTGTGAACACGGGACACAGCTGATTGTAAAGTGACGCACGGGACACAAACAACGGTTTCCAGGATCACAGCCTTGTGTTTGTTGGACACATCCACCTCTCCTCTCACCTGCCAGGTGTGTCTATCTCGCTCTTTAACTTCGTCACCACACTCCCGACGCACTTTCTCGGAGCATTTATTGTTGCCGTGGACGGGTTTACATTGTAGTTAATGGGTGCCGTGTGCGGCGGTACCGATGGCCGTGACAAAACCTCTGTAAACACCCTTGGAATGAGAACAGGCTACAACACAGCAAGATGACCTCTAAGCCTCTATTACATTACAAATAAGTTAAATACACCGTAAAGTGTCAGTGAAAAAGGAAGTATTAGAAACCTTCACTAACCTCGATGTAAAAACAGGAAGATGGAGATGACCCAGGAGGAACCCCATCACCTACTCACACTGTTTACATTTTATAGTACTCTCCTCCCCTCCCCTGGGGAACCGTTAACACGTTAACGCAGCACTTTCTGCAGCCTTCGACCAATTAGGCTTGATTGATATGGCTGGGATTACCATCCTAACTGTCGAGGTGAGCTAATGGGAGGTAGGAGCCCACCCTCCCTAACGCTGTCTGTGGAGCCTCAGGCAAAACAGCAGTATGTAATGGATGATGGCATCTGCCTTCATAATGGCACCAATGAGAAGTGTGTGTGTGTGTGTGTGTGAGGGAGAGAGAAAGCAAACAAGAAACTGCATGCACGCTATCATCTGAATGTACTTTCTGGAGTTGCAGCAGCGCTAAGTGACATGGTGATAATGACACGCCATTGCTTTTTTTTTGGTGCCGCTTTAAAAATAGAAACCAGGCCTGGGATTTACCAGGAATCCAACTGTCGCAGAATCCCAAAGCTTGTCAATTCAGATGTCTGGTTAACAAAAGAAGCAGTTAAATTCACTGTGTGTAGTTCTGTGGCTATTTTTATCAACCCCCCATGTGTGTGTACACATATTGTTACTTCCTTCTCAAACCTGCTGATTACAAACTCAGTAAGCATCTCACAGAAAATAAAGATCAGTGTGGTTTTTAAGGTAGTCAATTCAATCAAGTAAATTTAGTATGAAGAGGTGTAAGGCTGTCAGAAATGATCATTAGCTACCATAGATCTAGCAGCACTACTCAACTTCACACTTGTGTCTTATCTTTCCTCATTAAAACTATTAGATAGGGGGCGCCGCTGTGGCTCGCCTGGTGGAGTGGGCGCCACCTGCATTTCCTGCATTATGTTACCCACTTGCTAGCTTGCTAAATTGTTAGCCTCTGTGGCTTCTAGACTTAACGACTTAACCACTTGAACGCCAAGCATATCGTGTACACGACTTCCCAAAAAGTAAAGCAGGTGGGATGATAAACCAGACATGGATTTTCCCAACCAACCAGTTCCTCTTCCTCCTTGTCTTTTCTCTTGTAAAAACATTTCAAGAAGTCAAATAATACCTAAGGGAATTTCAAGGTCAGTTTCAAGGTCAGCAATGTAGCAGTCCGAGCGCTGCTTGCGCTGGTCGTTGCGGCACCACGAAAACAGGGCCCCATATCTCTGGTCACATGGCATCATTATATAATTTTATGTCCTGCAAGCCATAGATGACACATCTTCTCTCATCTGCATCTTCACCGAACACTCCTGAACTTGAGACAAACGCCATGGCACTCATTAAATCTGTCCCACTCATGTACCAATCAGTGACCTCAGAGTGTGATTGCATGAGAAGAGCGTAGCAGCCTCGTCCGGGACAGAACCGCCAAAAGAAGAGCTCGTATTAGCGGTGATGAAAATGTCAGCTCTCCACAACTCGGGCCTCAAGACGCATCTCATTCGTTTTAAAGATTACTTTTATAGCATTTCTGCCTCACCTGACAGCTACGACAAGAGCATGACAGGAGGACACACGGGACTGAGGAAGAGCACGGGGATGAAGTGTGACAAACGCCACGGGCTAGATGTGATCCTGCAGTTCTCTGCTCTTTTCACGATGATTGGAAAAGAGTGACGGAGGGGAAAGAGGCAGGACAGGAGAGAGATAAACTCAAGATGAGACTGAAGGAACATATAGCTTTAGACATTACTGGATGATGAATGGACTGAAATCTTAAAATCACCACATTAATGCTACTGTAAGTCGAGCAGCTCTGAATGCTCCGCGGCAGATTTTTATCTAAAGAAGGTAAAACACGTCTTCTCTGGTAAAAGTCATACGTCTCTCTTCCTCTCTGCATGACTGACCCATAAGCAGCCACAGCGGTTGAACGGCACCGTTTGTCATGATTACCTTCTTTTCAAGTCACTCAGCGCACCATGCACGACTTAGCATCCGAATATTACCTCAAGCAAACACGCACACATGCTACACACATGCACATAGGCTACACTCATACTCGTATTTCAGTAGGAGCTAAGGGTGTAATCATATGATGTATGCTGCAACTTGTCAGTTTGTACTTATAGAAGAAGTCTAGTGTCATCTAAATTCTACATTTTTCTTATTATCAACAAATCCCTGAGGCTGTGGCACTCGGCTCAAACACCATTTGTTTCTATAGAAGACTTAACTTTTTAAAAAGGCTAATTCGACATTTCAAAAATGTAAAATTTAGGGCTGTCAGAGTTAACGCGTTAAAGTAAATCATTTTAATGCCACTGATTTCTTTTACGCGTTAACGCAACTTGCGATTTTTAATTAACCTTCGATCTTCCGGAGGTTGTTTTAA
The DNA here is from genome assembly GCF_043250625.1 of Sebastes fasciatus. Taxonomy (NCBI): domain Eukaryota; kingdom Metazoa; phylum Chordata; class Actinopteri; order Perciformes; family Sebastidae; genus Sebastes; species Sebastes fasciatus. The sequence continues at coordinate 27,281,477 of NC_133803.1, read as the reverse complement.
AGCTAGAGTGAAGACATCATTTGAAACTAGTAAACCTAAGGAATCCATTGGTACCAACCGTGTCATACTAGCTTGTCGCAAAAGAGGCTAAATAACGCTCCAAACATGCTCTTAATTTTGGCAAAAAAACTGGCATGGCCATTTTCAAAGGGGTCCCTTGATCTCTGACCTCAAGATATGTGAATGAAAATGGGTTCTATGGGTACCCACGAGTCTCCCCTTTACAGACATGCCCACTTTATGATAATCACATGCAGTTTGGGGGCAAGTCATAGTCAAGTCAGCTCACCTTTATGAGTTTATTTTGTTGTTATTTTTGTCGGCTGTGTGTGTGGCTGGTTAATAGCTTGGTTTATTTAAGAGATGGAATAAACACTATATATCTATGTTAGATACTTCAATGATTTTTTTGTATCCTAATCCTCTATGTCCAACACAATAACTCAAATGAAAACAGTATTCATTACAGCATGCTCACTGGTCGTGTGTGTGTGTGTGTGTGTGTGTGTGTGTGTGTGTGTGCGCGCGTGTGTGTGTGTGTGTGTGAGAGAGCATATTGCTGCAGAATGGTCCTCTGTAGATAACGTGCTGTGCTGGCTGCTGTATTTATGAAGTGCCAGAGCAAAGTCGGGAATCACAGGATGATCATGGAGCTGCAGAGCTTTGCTTCTGTGTGCACATCAAACATCGTGACCAAGGCCTCGTGGAATGAACCAGACAACTGCTGCCCTGTGTGATGGACCAAGTTCTTGTGCTGGAGCAGCTTCCACAAAATATTGACCCGTTCTGGCCGTGTGCACTGCCAAAAAAAACTTGTCGTCAACGAGCAATATGGGCTCCATGTGGGCAGAGTGTGAAGCAGACGGTCTCAGCCAGGAAACTAGTGATTCAGTTGAAAAAGAGAATCCAATCTATGGAGTTGCAGAGTGGAGACTCTTCCATCACAGACTATCTCTGGCTGAGTACAGACACCAGCTCGCTGCGAGCCCACAAACCCGACACAGACATGTTTGGTCTGTCATTAAGTTACTCACAGAATCAATAGGCCCTGTTCAACGCAGCCATCTTGACATGTCATTGCAGGGTAGACACAGGTGTAATTAATAACATTAATTATGGCCCTGTTTTATAGGGAATGGGAATGTGACGTCACCAACAGCAAGTTGGCAATTTTTGGAGGATAAAGGGTAAGAGTGTCTACCTGAATATGTTGCACACTCTTTGCTAATGACAAGTATCATCTGAGTTTAATGACAATGTGCATTTTGCCAACCTCAGCGCAGCCAAATCATTTTTCGCTTTCACACACTTTGATTTTCACCTGGATATGCAGCCAAATGCTGCGCTGTAGAGCCCGACTAGCAGGAGGTGGACAGAACAGTAGAGTACAGTAAAGAAAGGATTTAGGATCAGCTTTATTTTAGTTGCTACCAAACTATTCAAATATGCCTGGATCGGCCCTGATAGTGATCCTTAGAATCGGCTCGGGACATCTCTTATTACGACTTTTTTCCTAACCATGGCACTTCTGCATACTTGCCAACCCTCCCGATTTTCCCGGGAGACTCACATTTTTCATTGCCCTCTCCCGGTTTCCTCCCAGGATCACAATTCTCCCGCATTTCTCCCGATTTATGGCATTTTTTCACACCTTTTTTTCATTTTCATTATCTCAACCTGTTTCTCGCACCATACAGCGTGTATAATCCCTACTATTTCTACCCGGACGGCAAGAGAGCTACACTAAATGTCATTTGCCAGCGGAGGAGATCTGCTCGCCACACATCACAGCAAAGCCGTCGTGGCACAGCGCAAGCCATTCGAAATAAAGGGTTTCAGAGCGCAGTGCTGCCGTTGTTGCATTGTGTCTTATGGACTACTAAGAGAAAGAAATACTCAAGGAGAAGCAAAAATATGAATGAATGAAAACTGATGAATATTAGAGATTCACACAAGTTCATGCCAGAGGGGGCGAATTAATCAGTTTTCTTTCCTGACAATTAAAAGTAAAATTAAATGTAGACCTCTTTAACAAAAAGTGCTGTTGCACTGTACTTATATTAGGAACCCCCACACCCCCCACTTTGGTTTTGAAAACCTCCCTATTTTTGATTTCTGTTTCAAGGTTGGCAAGTATGCACTTCTGTGTTCACCAGATCATCTCTGTCCTATGAGCACTTCCCTCTGCTTTGTGTATTTAATGCCTTAGCGGACATGTCTGTGCTGTCACTGCAGTTTGTTGCTGATCCACAGTCCTGGGGGAATCTCTCTAAACCCTTACCAGGCTAAATAAAAGCAAGCCTCTTGCAACTACCATCTTACATTTGGGAATGATACTGATTTCTTGTCATTGTTTCAGCACACACACCACATAATCAACAAGATGAGTCACAGCTGATGGCATAGACTGACAGCCTAATCAAACAAGGTGAATAAGCATATTTCCCAAAATGTGAAGTATTCCTTTAAGGAGGTGGATATTATCATATAAACTGTATTTAAAGCATCAGGAGGAATGCTGCATGGGCCGGAGGTTGGCATCAAAAAGTAATGTGCTAGAGCAATTTTGCCATGATCTGAATTTTAGAAAAGCGCTGTATGACGATGAGTCAGAGATTTAGTTTGATGAGAAACTCTTAACACCTCCTCACTCCCAATAGTTTTCACTGCAAACATTTTATTTAGGCTATATGGGAAACACACAAACTCACACAGGAACTGAAGCGAAACAGTCTAAAAAAGAAAGGAATCCTGAGAAAGTTCAGATCTCTCATCTCTTCTCTGTACTGTACGCAGCTCCTTTGTGTCATTTTATTTTTATCACAGTAAGACAAGCCCATAACTTTGAGTCAAACAGGAGGAGCGAGTGTGTCTTTGTGAGGACAGGAAGTGATTTGGACTTCTGAAGGTGCACACTTGGTGGTGGAACACGAGCAGTTTTGGATCCATCCCTAAAACGACTGTTTTGACCCAGATTGAGTCAGATATTTTTAACCTCATTCACAGCCATTGCCACGTTATAGCCTAGTTACAAAGTGGGACCAGGCAGAGAGCAGAGCCTTTACGGGTAATAGTATAGGTATTGACAAATCACTCAGTTCCCTTTAACAATGGTATAACTTGTTATCTTGATATAGTATTGCAACAACTCAAAAGAGAGCATAAAAATGTAATTTTGATGTTATTTTAATAATCTAAAAACTGCAGAACAACTCTTCAGTGTGTTCATGAATAGTGATTTACTCAACGTATCCTCAAACAACGGTTCGTATGATATCTTACGAAAAGTTATTCCTCATTTTTTGTGCGTTTTCCTACAAACGTCCAGCAATACGTGACGCATTTGTCACTTTCTGCTCCAGTCTTTTCAAAATAAACTTCTGTCTTTACAGGAAACAACTTGGTTAGGTTTAGGAAAAGATAGTGGTTCGGGTTAAAATAACACCGGATGTCGTGTAACTTTGTGACACTGACTACGTCCACTTCCTATGTACAGTCTATGGATAACAACTGAAAACGGCTATTTAATGGGCTGATAGCATTCAAAATGGGTGAAAATTACTGATAACTAATACAGAGCCCTTTAATGCATCTTAAAGCAAGCTAAAGGAACAGTTTGAACTTTTCGTAAAAATGTTAGTTTGCTTTCTTTTGAGTGAGATAAGAAGACTGACACCACTCATGTCTGTCTGTTAAATATGGAGCTAGATATGGGACGTTGGTTAGTGTAACTTGGCATAAAGGCTGACCTGGCCGTATGCTTACTGGTCCATCTGCTTCAATCACACCAAAGTCTCTGTGTGTTGTGCTATGTGGATGAGCACCAGAGCCAACCGACTGGAGCACTACCGTGTGTCTATGTGTGCATGTTGGTCAGCATACACGGTCTCCCGCTGGATTCAGGCCCAGAGCGATCAGAACATTTGGTCGAATGCTGTGACACCATGTGCCTTATATACGAGTGAGAGGAACAGTATCTCCATACTACAAGTAGTGCTTTTGCCTTCATTGTTGCTTGTGTGTGTATTTGAGGGGAAGGGAGAAGGTAATGCTTGGCATCAGACAGGGTCAGTCTCGACATGATGTCATCCGGCACAAAGCACATGGGGTCAGCTACACACCCACTCAAACACACAAAACATTCAATGAAATGTGTTATTATTGTGAAAGCATTTCCATGATGTTAATCCCGGTCACACTGCAGTGTTTCCAGAGTAATTTATCACCATGACTGATGGGTAGAGTTTGGGAAATATTCATATATTGTGTGTAAGCCGCAAAATGTTACAAAGCCATGATCCAAACATAAAATGCATACACACACAGAAGAAAAATAATGCAATAATAAACCAGACTATTACAGCCGCAAACGGCAGTTCGCGGGTTCAAGCTTGCAACAAGCTTTCTGCAACTTTTAAAAAAGCTTGGTCCAATAATGATCCACAGAAAATTTGGTAGAAATCGGATTCGTGGTTTAGGAGGAGAAATCAAAAATGTGTTATTAAAAAAATTCCTACCTTGTGACTGAAATGTTTTTTCTGCCTCAGAATGGTTTGATTTCAATTATGAGGATTATATCTGACAGATTATAGCCCACTCAGTCCTTTTAACCTGTTTAAATTCCTTTAAAGGACCATTTCAACCCATAAAATACAGTTTTCACCTGCCAAAAACTGATTGCAGCTCCTACCTTGTGACTGGCAGGTTTTTTCTGTCTAAGAATGAGGATTATAATTGACAGATTATATCCCACTCAGTCCTTTTCACCTCCTATCTACCAAGATTTACAATGATTAGACTAATGGTCAATGAATTATGTCCATTTTCCTATTAAGCCCCACCTGTTGAAAAGTTTGTTGATCATTATCTTCAAAACACAACAAGATATCAGCAAGCTTTATGCAACTTTAGATGAGCATCATCCAAATGTGATCCACAGAAAATTTGTTACCAATCGGATTTACGATTTAGGAGGAGATGGTCTCCTGGTTAAAAGCCCTGTGTTTGTTGAACCGCCCACCATAAGTGGTCTTTCTCGCTTATTATACTACGTCACTAACTCTTACCGTAGCATTTACTCGTGGATGCGTTTGCATTACATCAGTACAGGATACATGGTGTACAAATGACACATGGAAATCAAGAAAGGCGTACTTATTGCACACTAAATGCCTTGCGCATTATCGTGGAATTTATACGCCTTTTCGTGCGAATGGGCTGGGTTTCACACAGGGTACGAACACCGGTCTCCTGGCAAAAGTGTTGTTTGACCCGCCGTTTTGTCGCACTTTATACTCTACTCTTTATGAGAACAGCTTGAACAGTGCTGTAAATGAAGAAAGTGCTCACACAGAGCTTTGTAAAAGATGTGATACAAAATAGATTTTCATTGTATTTTTTAGAAATGAGGTCTCCATTTGAAGGCTGTAGTGGGTCTCTGGAGCCTAAAGGACATCAGGCTATGCCGTCATAAACGTAGAGGACCATTAGACAGGCAGCAGCATAATGTCAATGAGGTTATGAACTGTCCTCCCCTCACAGATGGTTGTGTCTCCCTGTTTGAGTCCACTGAGCAAAGGCCGCCTAAAGGCCATCTTACAGACCACTGACTTTTCCCTCTTCTCTGCATCATGTGTTTCCAAAACATTTTTATCATTCAAAGTAAACTGAAACCTCGTCCCCTGTAGTGCTTCATATCAACGACATTGTGTGACCTTGTTCCTTTAAACTGATGGATGTTGACCTTTAGATGACCCCCAGACTGGAGGTCATATGTTTTATCTACATCTTTATACTGTACTGCTCAGTAATGTATACTGTATATTTAGTGAGTTATCTGAGACACAAGGGCCAAGTGATTAGATATGCCTTAATCACTGACAAATCAACTGCAACATCACCACACTAACCCTTCAGGGAGCTTATAGATAGGATGCCTCCTCCTTTCTAATTAAGACAGCTCTTTCACTTCCCTTATGTCTACTACATCACGCTGTCAGAGGCCACTCGCTGCCTAATCTTGCACCCTGACTAACGGCGGAAAAAAAGGTGACGGGCGTTAAAATATCGAGGCATTTCGTTCGTTGTCGTGTGGCAGCCGATGCAGCCCATTAAAAACTCATTTCTCGGAATGTGACATTTGCGGGGACGGGGAGTGGGATGCTCTGAGAGGGTGAGATATGTTTCACTGTTATTAACGCGGTCAACACGGGCCAATTATCCGCTCTGTCTTCATTTGGATGGGGGCACAGAAGAAGACTGAGAGACAGAGAAAGGCTGGAAGAGATTAGGGGGCTGGCTGGAACAAAATAAAGCCACAGAGAGCAGATTATTATTATCTGAGTGCTGCTAGTCATTCATTTTAATTGCATTATTCATTGCATTAAGAAAAAAACATGACTGAAATGACTCAAATGAATATAATGCTGCCGTCTTTATTAACCCAATCTAGTTCGAGGATTATCACAAACACTCAGATTGGTGCAGTGGTGCGAGGGCAAAGAGTGCTGGAATAAATACGGGAAGGTTGCCTTATATACATGAGGTAGGTGGATATTGCAGTATACATGTTGATATTATTAAGTAGTAATAATATCAGTATTGTCCCTGGCATTTCTATCATAAAGTATTGTGGTAAGAGTGAAACATCTGTGCCTGCTGGTGTGGAATTTGATCAACATGCTGCTTTAAAAATCAATTCAGCTGAAGTGCTTTCTATCGACAATCAGTGTCAAAACTGCATGTGATTATCATAAAGTTGGCATGTCTGTAAAGGGGAGACTCGTGGGTACCCACAGAACCCATTTTCATTCACATATCTTGAGGTCAGAGGTCAAGGTTACCATTTGAAAATGACAGTTTTTCCTCGCCAAAATGTAGCGTAAGTTTGGAGCATTATTTATCGTCCTTTGTGACAAGCTAGTATGACATGGTTGATACCAACGGATTTCTTGTGTTTTGTAGTTTCATATGATGCCAGAATCTTCACTCTAGCTTTAAAACTGAGCCCACTACAATCTATGAAATATCGATTGTGTTAACGCTTTATTATTGTGTTAACTTTGACAGCCCTAATATATATATATATACGTATATATATATATATAGAGAGAGAGAGCATAGAGTAGAAGAGCCATTTCATGCACACACAGGATTTCCAGCCTGCTGGGTAAAGTGACTGATGCTTCACCCTGGATACTCTTTTATTCCTCCATCAGCATCCTCACCGAGGAACACCCCACCCAGGCAGGCAGCCGCTCGCCAAATGGGAAATTGTTCCAGGGTAGGGGGTTTCCATGGTGACCAGCCTCAACTTCTGATGTGTCAAGCTTACACTGCACACACAGATGCAGCCGTACACACACACACACACACACACACACACACACACACACACACATAGGTGTGTGGCGCTGTACGGCGCGGTGAGAGCAATGACAAACAGCATTGATTTCCCCCCCGCTGCCAAGATGAGTGGCTTCAATACGCTGCTAACAATTACCACTCCATTAGAGCGGATAGATAGTGTAGAGAACAACTTAACAGCAACCTATACCACACACACACGCACACACATACTGCTGGCTTCCTGCCATCCACACTATCACCATCACTACTACTGCTAACACACACACACCATTGTGGGAGGTGGGTGCGGTAGAGAGTGATTGTAGGGGATTTTATAGTCACAATGTGCATATTAATTTAGCAGGATGAATAATTAATAGGTGGTGAAAGAGCAAGGGCAAGAAGCAGAGCCATTACTGAATTATCCACAGTCTTTTATAAGATGAATGGAGCGTTATTTGGTTAAATACAGGAGCCAAAGAGTGAAATGTGGGATCACATTCAATAAAATTAACGTTCATAATCATTATTAATATTGACAAATGAAACATGCCAAACACTCCTTGCCTCATGAGCTTTAAGGAGACAGAACCTTTTCTCCATCTTTCTTGATTTCAAACAGAATTCCCTCCTTTTCATTGGCAGAGGGATTATGTCATCGACTGAGGAGCGGGAGCAGAGAGGGGTTTGCAGACGCAGCCGTGCATTTATTCTCAATACTCCTGCTGCCATCTTGTGATATTATGTGCGTATTACAGGCTAGAGGTTTCTCACATCATAATGTTGTGCAATGACATTGCTTGACAGCCACTAACTCACTCTTCTCACCAATTTATGTTGTCATCAATTTAGTCATTCGTCAGATAGAGAATTCTGCTGCCTATTTTATATTATTTTTATTTACAATAGAAGCATGATGTCCGTTTACCATTTACCTCTAAAATATATCGACATAGTCACCATCATTATTTGTAAGTAATCCCTCATTGTTCTCTTCAACGTACACTTATCTCATAATATGATGAGTTTTCTGCACTGACACTCGTTGCCAGCTAGGCTATACTTATTTTGATATCCCCGTGATAATGTAGTCGGGGTATAAAAATGTCCATCCTTCCGTCCGTCTGCGTGTCACACTTTTGTTTCCGGAGCAGAACTCGGAAACTATTTAACTTAGGAGGTTCAAATTTGGTATGATGGGTGACAATGTGGTGTAGTGGTGCCTTTTGGGGGTTAGAAGTTCAGGGTGCCCAAAATTTAAACACTTTTGGACACCCTGGACTTGAGGAAGCTGGTAATTAATAACAAGCTGGTTTGTGCTCAATAGACTAATTCCATTACTTCCAAAAGGGCAAAAACTCTGGCCCTACTTTAGCAGGGGTTGAGCGGTGAGCGGGGGTGTATGAGCCATGCTCACTTTTGCCTTGTTTTTTTAAGTATAGTTTGCCAACAGTTGCGCTTTCCAGAGTTACTGAAACAGAAATCCACAAAAAAAACATTTACCCATCAGAAATGTGGCTCAGCTCTGGTTCCTCTCCAGTGTTCCTGGTGATCGGTTTAAAGCGTGCTGTGGTCCTAGGCTGTGCATTCCCTCCGCAGACGAGAGTCGTGGAGTGTGCTGCTCGTCTCTGTCCTCACGCTGACCCTGGTCCTCGCCGTCGTTATCATCTGGAGGCAGCCACAGAGCACAACTAAAGCTGCTTTCCTGGTAAACCGGAGGGGTGATGATGGTGGGCAGGATTTCATGCATCCTGAGGATTTGCACCTTCACAGTTCCAACGGGGCGATCTTGTTAGGTGGGTCAGTTATAGCGGGCCTTACTGGGGGGCTGTTGCAGGGCACAGAAAGTTTATGGCAAAGACGTGATGATGTGCCCATTGAAGGGAGGCCAACTCAGGTTAAGCCCACGCTGAATGACCGCTGTTTGTATAACACAATTATCGTTTGCAAGAATTCACCTTTTGGGACTGAGATATTTAGAGTTTTGCGGGTAATTAAATACAGAAAGTTATATTGATTTCAATAGAGTGCTGCAGTAATGAGTCCTAAAACTCAGAATTCGACTGGAGCCTTCAAATGAAACTTGTGAGCTTGTGTTTACAACATGGGAAGTCGTGTACGTTACTGTCGGCGTCTAGAAGCCACAGAGGCTAACAATTTAGCAAGCTAGCAGGCAGGTAACGCAGTAAATGTAAAGGCATAATGACAGAGGAAAAAGATGATGTCGTTGGGAACATCAACATTTTCCTCAGACATATTATAAAATTACCAACAAAAACAATATACGACTAAAATAACAATATATTAACTTATGTACCGAAAAATGAATTTCCATAGGCTCCGCCATTTTTGACAACGTCACCAAACACGTCACAACTCGTTGACTCAGAGCTTTCAGAAACTTTCCACTTACAAGGTCGTGAACATGACATGAGGGGGGCCGTTCATATGGACTCATCTCATAAAAATACGGTAAACACCAACCCATTTGAAGGCACCAGTAGCTGTTAAAGATTAAAAAAAATACAGCTGCACACTCCATGGATGTGTTAAGAGAACTGGATACAGCGCAGGGCCCCGTTCATTCCTATGAGAGTTGCTCAGTGGCGCATGAAGCCAAAATGGCTCGACTTCCGACTGGAAGTATAATTTAATGAAAATAAAGATATACTATTTCAAGAAAAAAAAAGTCGTAATATAATGAGAATAAACTCATAACTTTACGAGAAAAAAAAGTAATTTCCTCCTTCACAAAAGAGGCAGTTTCCCAATCAGGTCCGTGTGGTTCTTTATTCGGAATAAACGCAGTTTCTTGCACAATCTTTTCAAGGTCCTGTTACTGATGATGTTGATGTGCCGAAAGAGGAAGTATTTAATTATTTGTGAAACCTAAACTAAAGTATAACTTCACAAGATGCTCCACGTTTCTCATTTTCACACAGACGGCACGCTGCTCTATTTCCCCTCTAAAATAACACGTAAAATTACTACTTTATAATATTATGACTATATTCTCATAATATTACAACTTTTTTTATCTTGAACTTATGACTTAATTCCCGTAATATTAGTACTTTTTTTTTTGTAAACCTATGACTTTATTCTCGTAATATTATGACTTTGTTCTCGTAATATGACTTTTTTTTCGTAAACTTATGACTTTTTTCTCATAATATTATGACTTTTTTCTGTTAAACTTATGACTTTATTCTGATAATACGACTTTTTCTCGTAAACCTATGACTTTATTCTCATAAACCTATGACTTTTTTTCTCATAAAACTATTACTTTTTTTCTCTTAAACTTATGACTTTATTCTCATAAAATTATAACTTTTTTTCTCATAAAACTATGACTTTATTCTTGTAATATTATGACTTTATTCTCATAATATTGCAATTTTTTTCTCTTAAACTTATGACTTTATTCTCATAATATTACGACTTTTTTCTCTTAAACTTATGACTTTATTCTCATAATATTACGACTTTTTGTCTCGTAAATTTATGACTTTATTCTCATAACATTACGACTTTCTTTTCTCATAAATTTATGACTTTATTCTCATAATATTAAGACTTATTTTCTCGTAAACTTATGACTTTATTCTGATAATACGACTTTTTTCTCGTAAACCTATGACTTTATTCTCGTAAACCTATGACTTTATTCTCGTAATATTATTACTTTTTTTCTCTTAAACTTATGACTTTATTCTCATTATATTACAACTTTTTTTTCTCATAAAACTAAGACTTTATTCTCATAATATTACAACTTTTTTTCTTGTAAAACTATGACTTTATTCTTGTAATATTATAACTTTATTCTCATAATATTAAGATTTTTTTTCTCGTAAACTTATGACTTTATTCTCATAATTTCAGATTTATTTTTTTCCTCTATGTGGCCCTAATACTCCGTCATACTTTTCCCAATGCTCTGTGACAGACCAACGTGATGACGTCATTTTCTGTTGCACGTACCAAAAAAGGAAAGGAACGACTAACCGTTTGGTGAGTTTTATTTAGTGTCTGTCCACTTTGAATGCTTTACTATGAGTTAACACGGCAGTTAAGCCTGTTTTAGTGTGTTTTAAGAGTGATATCAGAGGGTGTCCGGTTGTCTTTTTTCTGTTTAGGTGTTACAATATTTCCTTCATTGACATTTGTTGTGAGTTTATTTTGTTAATGAGCCGTTAGAGAAGTCGCTGCTCGCCCGCAAGGCACCCTGGGACATGTAGGCACAGCCGGCAAGGCTCAGCAGCAGCAGGAGAAAAATCAGCTGTCTTGGTCAATATAGCAGCAGAATCAGGTTTATTTTGCCAAGTACATACATACAAGGGATTTGACTCTGGTTTTATGCAGCTCTCTCAATTTACTTACACATAATATGAATAAAAGCATGATCTACAATTAAATGCAATAATTAAAAAAAATGTCTATATACAGTTGTAAACAATACAAATAGTGCAAATAAATAAATACTGGATGGTGCACTGGATGATGATGTGAATAGGCTGTGTACAGCGTGTAGGATTTATATTGGCAGTGACAGATTATTTTATTTTATTTATTTGCACATATATAAAACTGCACAAAATCCAGTCAATGAAAAAAACAAACAAGAAATGTGTCAGGAGAGGTGAAGAAGCCACAGGCTTATACAAAGGATCTCCCCCCAACCCTAGGAGAAAAAAACAATAACAAAAAAGGAAGAAAGATCTAAACTAACATAATTTTAAAAATACAACAAAATGTTTGCAGAAGAACCTAACCTAAACAATCCAATAAAAACAATGAAATACATGCAATAAACACTACAGAAGAAAAGAAAATATATCAAAAGATAATTAGACATCATGAATTAAATGTGATGATAATTTCCTTTTAAAATGTTCTAAGGATAACGAGCTTTTGATAACATGTATTTTGGTGTTCCGTATTTGTACACCACGATATCTGAGGGAGTACTGGCCATGATTATATAGGCCTATGTACATATTACAAAAAAATGTGCATTAAAGCCTGTAAATTATAATCTATAACACTAGTCATTGATCAGAAACAAACATGAATTAATTCATTATTTAAAATGAATTGTAAAAGTGTATAAGGTCTAAGAACATTATGATAGAAGTATATGATGCCCATTCCCATGCTCTGTTATGTGTCATAAGTTGTTGCAGCAATTTTTGGGTTGATACAATTTGTCACACAGATTTGGTGCTAAATTTAAAAAATGTTTACCACTCGAGAATTGATAAAAAAAAAAGATCAATAATCCCTCCAAAACACCACATTAAGACACCCAGACCTTAAGGAACACCATAGAAAAATCCATGCTGTGATTTGGTGTCAAAAAGTTTTGACATTTGGAGATTTCTGCAAGATTTGCATTTTTCAGCGTTTGGATGGCGAGCACTTCTGTTGTGTAAACTGCTCAGAAACCCCACTGCTGTTCATAATGTTGAACCCCCCTCCCCTACTTAGAATTGTTCATTACATTTCTCCATTTCTCAGGCATGCATTGCCTAATTCTCCTTATATTCCAATTCTTGTGTTTTATCCGTCCATACCATCACCCCGTAGTCCCCTCAATCACAGCTCTGATCGACGTTGTGATTGCCGGGCTTCTGTTGTTAAACGGCGACTATACGCAGAGGCTAATTTACGTAGCCAATCTAGTGTTCATTTGTCAAGCATCACTCATCATTTGTGGAGCCTGCAGGACACGCTGCTGCTGCCAGTCTCTGAGGGCCTGACATATGTTGTTTTGTTGTTTTGATTGCAATTAGAGAGAATGTGTCTGCGTATTAAAGAAGCAGTGGAACGTGACCACTGCAATATGGCCACACCTTAGTGCTACAGAGAGAACAACCGAGGGAAGAGGATGAAATGTATATGTTCTTCATGGCTGTCAAGAAGTTCGTAGAAATTTTAAAGATTCAAGATTGTGATTACACAAAGAATAAAATAGCATTGTAATACATTAAGTGCTGTAGTACAATAACAGGACTAATGGACGTATTTAAACGATATATAGTGCATGGTCTAAAGTGCATGGCGCAAGTGTGTTTAGGGCATGTCCAACTCAACTTTTGCTAGTTAAATGGCAAATATCTGGGCGCAAAGTAAGGCACAAGGGGCAAAGGGGTTGTATTTAGTCTCACAGGTGTGTTTTGGGGCGTAACATGAATTAAACCAATCAGAGTGTCATCTCCCATTCCCTTTAAAAGCCAGGTGTGCCTGGCACAATTGCTATTTAAATGGCAGATTTGGCAAATTGGATTAAGCGAGCGGTTTTCCGCAGTGTATATAAATGTTGTTTTTGAAAGGCTAAACGGCAACAAATATGGATTGAAGCAGAATATTTTATTAGATAAAAATATGTATCAGCATACAGGCACACAAACAGACAGAAAGCACTCACACTAACCTACAGTATCTTATATGCATAGACATATATATACATAGACGCCGCATTGACTCCCGGATCGTACGTCAACGTGGGCGCCATATCGGACCAGGCAAGACTGGCCTATAACACTATACAAGTGATCGGGGGAGCTGCTGTTTTTCTGGATAAAAAGCACTATAGCGTCTACATTTCTTTCAATGAGTCGTTTTATATTCAAATGTTTATGATCTATGAGGAGTAATGTAAAGTTAATGTTACAATTTTTTTATTATATTATATTATATTATATTATATTATGTTATAGTATACAGGGACCTCTCTACAATTATTAACCTTAAACAAGGAAAATAAGCCATACTTGACAAACGTGAGTTTTAATAATTCGTATAATAATAATGATAAATTAACTATTTTCTATCACGCAAGTAATTCAGGTCGTGTAAGCCGACGGTACACACTCGTCTCCTGAGCGTCTAGCAGCGATTATAGCTGAACTATTGAGATTCTAAATAACCGGAGACAAAACTTTATTTTTCTACTCCACGTAGATCAACCCTTTGATACAATAACGACTCGGTTGAGAAATATAGACGTTATAGTGCTTTTTATCCAGAAAAACGGCAGCTCCCCCGTTCACTTGTAGAGGGTTACAGGCCAGTCTTGCCAGTACCAATGTGGCGCCCACGTTGACATATCGCTGCATCGGGCTGAAGCGTCCAAAGCGGCGTCTGTGTATGTATGTCTATGTTTGTATGTCTTTCCCAGCACTTGGTGTGTTGTCCTGCACGTTTTTTTTTTATCCTGTACTCCTCCTGTCAGTCTCTGAGGCTCACCTGAACAGCTGCCACCACCAACACTGAGAATGAGTCCATCAGGGACACGCAGACACACTACTCGCCTTATTAGCTGCTCCAGATTGGCCATCCTGAGGCCCAGATGCATGTGACCTCCCCGCGCCCCCTAAATGCAGAGTTATTGTGATTAAAGCATGATTGGCAGCGCTGGTTATTAATTCTAATCTTGGGCACATATGCGGGGTGGTGGGCAGAGGGCAGGCGGCGGTGTGTGCCAGGCGGACGCCACACGGAGGCTAATTCACTCTGACACGCTATCAGAGCACGGTCACACACTCCACATAGACGTCACACAGACACCGCCTATAGGCTACACACACACTTTTCCTCTAATGCACAGGAGAGGGGAGGCGAGAAGGTTATCCTTTAACAAGACACACAGATTTCAAAGCACTCCAACACAAAAGTGGCATTTCCTGAAAACCATTAAGGCGCTCCGCACCTTCAAGTACATCATTTGAAAGTAGAAGGAGTGTGTGTTAAGCAAATCATTTCCATCTCAAGACGCGTATAAAGGTCTTACATTTACCACTACTTAGAGGCAGAAACTCAAATGATGGGTTATTTTGAAAATATATATTCTTCCCTCAAGGTAAAAGCCTTGAAGCAAATGATGTCTCATCCGTCTTAACAAGTCTCTTCTCGGGGTTAAGATGTCTCCTCCGCGGCTGCAGTATTACAGAAGAGTCTGATCACTCATCAGAGTGATTTCGCATTATAGAGCTTAATGAAAATAACAGCCAATAGAAAGTGCTTTAAAAGTATGCAGGCTCAATCGCTCTGCATCACTTAATGTAATTTGATGAAAAAGTCTAAAAAAGTGAAGTGTAAACAAGATTAAGTTAAACTTTCTGACCTTGTTGGACACCGAAAGGCCAGAAAGCACACATTTATAATAAAAGCTGCGGTTTTCAGCTCTACTGATCTATATCAAATGTCAAAAATCAAATGTTTTTAGACTGAAATCTATGCAGGCTGCTGGGTGAAGGAAAGCAGGAGGTACTCCTCTTTCTCCTGCAGAGGGCATTGCAATATCATGCAAGTGAAAGAGCTCGCATACCTTTCCTGGGGATGACACGGCTTTTTTATATCTATACGATACCTTTACTTTTTGTTACAATTTCACCAATACTGATATTGATAATTTCTTAACCCCCTGAGACCCACTATAGATCCGTTTTTGTCTTTTTTTAGGGGAGTACAGGGGTTCTTTAGGGGGAGATAGCAGGTCAACAGTAGATGTGACATAGAAGTGGTGTACATCATCTGAAAGCTGGAAACCTGAAGATTAATTTGAGATGCAGCTCAGCACTGTGTGTCAAATTGTTCTAGTCATAAATAAGAATTAAATAATTAACAATTATTTAAAATGAATTGTAAAAGTGTATAAGAGTCTAGAACATTATGATAGAAGTATATGATGGTCATTTCCATGCTCTATTATGTCTCATAAGTTGTTGCAGCAATGTTTGGGATGATACCATTTGTTACAAAGATTTGCTGCTAAAATTAACCATTTTTTTCCACTCGAGAATTGATAAAAATTATCAATAATCAATTCAAAATACCACATTAAGACACCAAGACCTTGAGGAACACCATAGAAAAAGCCATGCTGTGATTTGGTTTAAAAAACTTTTGACATTTGGAGATTTCTGCAAGAATTGCATTTTTCGACGATTGGATGGCGAGCTCTGTTCTGCTCAGAAACCCGCTTATTGTCAATCTACCTAGGAAAGCCATCCATCCTCTGAATGCTCTAGGTCTCTAGTTTGTGGTTGTAAAGTTTCATGAGGTTGTGATTAATCTAGGGGTCACCACAGGTCACTTTATACAGTGAGGTTACATTTCAAAAAATGGTTTCTACAATGAAATGGCTGCTATGGAGATTAACATCATTACACATAACATATTTATTCTGCATGAACAAAGGGCATGGTTTTTGCCCCAAACTGCATGTGATTATCATAAAGTGGGCATGTCTGTAAAGGGGAGACTCGTGGGTACCCATAGAACCCATTTTCATCCAATTGTCTTGAGGTCAGAGGTCAAGGGACCCCTTTTGAAAATGGCCAGTTTTTCCTCTCTAAAATTTTGTCCAACTTTGGAGCGTTATTTAGCAATCTTCCCGACATGGTAGTATGACATGGTTGGTACCAATGGATTCCTTCCTTTTGTAGTTTCATATGATATCTGTAGCTTCACTCTAGCCCTGAAACTGAACCTGCTAGGGTTACTGTAGAAACATGGCTGTGCAACATGGCAGACTCTGTGAAGAGGACCCGCTCCCTATGTAGATATAAACGTCTCATTCTGGGGTAACGAAAACACAACTCTTATTTTCAGGTGATTATACACTAAAGAAAACATACTTAATATTTCCTTCCTCCTTCATCATAACTCCACAACTATTTATTTAAAAACCAAGTCGCCCATTTTATACTATACTACCTCTTCAGAGTGACTCCCACTTATTGACTTGTTGTGACCTGAAGCTCCTTGAATTTTCAGGAACACAACGTTCTGCATGCAACACCTCGTTCATCTGAACATCGAGTACAGTAATGCAGGTAGAAACTAAAAGAGTGACAGAAGTCGGTGAAGTGAGAGAGAGCAGAGCCTCTATAGGAGAGGCTGCTGATTAGAATTAATAGCCGGCGGTGCATTATGGTGCATTATGGTGGCTGGTCATAAACAAGTACGGAGTGGAGGACTGAGGTGAGAGCGCTTTAACAGGCTCCCACCATCTGCACGTCAACGTTTAATGACAGCAGAAACGGGCCTGGGTGACAGCAGCCCTTCTCTGCATTATTAAAACACACACACACACTAAAAACATTTATAAAAGTTATCTCTCAATAACGATTCCCAGGGGCTTGAATTACAATAACGGGGAATTTTAGTCTTTAACATTTCTTATCTTTTGCATGCTCTTCTATCATTGCTCCTCATCTTTTCTCCTCCTTCCTTTATTTTCCTCCTCGCATCTCCCTATTTTCTTTCTTTAATTATTTTGCTTCGCTAAAATAAACTCCCCCACATCCTCTCTCTCTCCCCGGCACATCTGGAGGTGTCATTTGAAACACCCATCCCTTCAGGACCTGACACACACACATACATACATAGCATCAGCATGGACACGCATTACCTCTGGTGTCATTACTATAATGTTATTTTTATGCGAATTCAACATGAAAATAGGCGGGGGAGGACAGGAAAGACAGAAAGGAACACCAGGAAGAAAAAAGCTCAAAGCCAAAGGGACACACAATGCCCAAGGAGCAGAGAGCAATCTTTCATTTATTCAATTAGCTAACGAGGCGAGGGAGCCAGACGCCGACGGAGGATTGATGGTGGGGAAAAACTTCTCTCAGCAGGCGACGCTTACTCAGGACTTTTACTCCTGTCTCTCTTTGCTTCTCTCTGTCTTCCTCTGTATTCAGGAGGGAAGTTCACCAAGGGGAAAGAAAGGCAACTGAAGGGAGGAGAGCTTGAGGGTGACCTTGACCAGCTGTTTTCTGCCTCGGAGGGAAAAATAGAACAAATAATGAATATACTCTAGAGTAACCGTATCATTCAGTACGGTATATATTCATTCATATGAGGTTATCACTTCATGGTCTGATAAAACTAACCATGTAAGTGTCCCCCATAGACTGTATATAAGAAGTGGACATAGTCACCAAACTCATTCTGGTGCTGCTGAGTTTTGAAGTCGGGGAGACCAGCTTAGGATGTCGTAATACAGTGTTTGCCTTCGGATTTTGAGAGACTGCGGTGTGCGTGCTCCCCCGGAAGAAAATTTGGAACGTATTAAAGTTAAGTGCATCAATCTGGAGCACTTTCAGAGCAAAATTACAAGGCTAGATCTATGAAGAACTTGGTGCTCTAGTAAACAATTTAATCATAAAGGTTGTACGGTTATGAATGCTGATGGCAAGAAGTGACACATCAAAAGCATGGTAAACGAGACGGGGTGCCGGCGTCGCTGCAAACCCCTCGCACTGAGTGAGGACAGTGCCTCGCGATTACGGGGGGGCGCACGGCGCAGTGAGCACTCCACGGCCCCGGGCAGCGGCGAGGTCCGGGCGAGAGGTGCTGTTAAACTCCACGGTCGGACTTTTCCAAGCAGACCTTGGTCGCGGCATACCGAACATTGCGCCAGGCGAGGGCAAGCCCACCAGTTGAGAAGTGTAAAAATATTTTGGGTTCATTATGAAACTGTAGCACGCTGCAGCCTCAATTTTGGCATTTTTTTTTTGCGTCCAGAAGTGACACGTGAGGCTGGAACTAAGTACAACCGAACGCAGAATTTTTAGGCGACGAAAAATGTTACAATTAACTTTTATGAGCTGAAAACACACTGTGAAAGAGTTAAAGCTATAAGACAAAAACACGGACAACTCCCAGACCGGACAACGCCGTGGTAGCGACCTGTCAATCACAAGGTAGCCACGCCCTAAAGCATCCCCTGCTTTATGGTCTATTTGACTCTAAATGGGACCATAATTTACTAATTGAACATCATGCTGTATTGAAGAAGACTTGAAACTAGCGATTGAGACCATAAACTCATGTTTACAATGTTTACTGAGGTAATAAATCAAGTGAGAAGTAGGCTCATTTTCTCATAGACTTCTATACAATCAGACTTCTTTGTGCAACCAGAGGAGTCGCCCCCTGCTGGCTGTTAGAAAGAATGTAAGTTTAAGGCACTTCAGCATTGGCTAACTGCATCTAACTCACAACAAGAAGGTGAATAAGCCTATCTCCCAAAATGTTGAACTCTCCCGCTCTAACATAAGCAGTGGAGGTGGGTGAGAACGGAGTTTCTTCCATGTTGTAGTTTTCACAATCGAGTGAAAACACTAAGTGGTCGCTGATGAAGCAGCCGACTGACTGTCTGAAGGCGGACTGGATGCCTTCCTGGCTGACGAATGTCAAAAGCTGCTTTTTTTAGCCACAATCTAGTTCTTTGGGGGGGTGAAGTGTTGACCCTTGGCCTGAGGTCATGCCTTGACATTCAGCCTGACATTTCAGAAGGACTCCGCTTTCACCGCTAGTAAAGGTCAGCATTGCTGTCCTGTCAGCAGGAGGTCATGAACTCCGACCCCGAGGGGACACCAGGATGGAGATTGGAAAAAAAAACTGTGTGCGCTTCTGAACTGTTGATTAAGAGTGTAAAGAATAGTTCTTCCAGACATCTGTGTTGATCGAGGCATACAGCCACACACACACACACACACACACCGGTGGTCCCAGTGACCTTGAGGGGTGCTAGATTTGGGTCAGGATCAGAAAGTCTCTCACAGCCCATCTGTGCTACTCTGGAAACAGGTCCAAGCAAATCCACTGGGGGAGAGGAGGACACCTTTACTGGTGTGACTGAGTGGACCAATAGGAAAACCCTGTGACAACCACAATACATCAGAGGACAGAGTTTGTTAGAGTCAAAGAGAAAGACTGATGAGTGGGCAACAAAGAATTTTGAAACAGAAAAAGTAAGAAGGAAACAGAAGTAAATTTGCAATGAATAAAATGTGATGCAGTTCAGTTTAGTGCATTTGTTGAAAAAAACCTTTGCTGGACATCCAAGCGTGTGTGTGTGTGTGTCAGCAGACCGATGCTGGAAGGCTTCATACTCCCATGACAGCACTTGTGACTTGTAATGGATTCTCCAGCCAGCATTAAATCAACTTAGCCCTACTTGGGCTGGAGTTATGAACACACGCACTTAACTCTACACTTAGAGACGAAAACACAAGCTTCGGGTTGCCATTAGCCTCGCCGCAGTGGTCGGTGTTACTGGTGTTACAAAGTGTTTGGGCCCACACCGATTTCATTGCTTGCCCACCGCCCCCACCGTCGCTTTGCGTTTTTTTAATAGAAATAAAACCCATTTAGTTCATTTTAGCGTATCGGCGGTGTGTTATCGACACATAGTCGGACGACGAACGCTTACAAACTGAAAGTTTATAGTATATAGTGCATTCCTAGACACGACCAGTTGGCTCTAAAGTTGAACAAACTCAGGACGACTTGCAACTGGTTGCCTTATTTCATATTTCAGTGACCTGACAGTCCTGCAGGAGATCAACCTCCATGTAATTTCACCTTTGCATCTCAGAGACAACAGTTAGTACACTCTATACTCTCTTTTCCTCCCCCCTTTCTCACCTTTATAGCAGCTCTCCCTTCTCTTTATCATCCTCACTTCCACCGCTCTCCCTCTCTCTCTTTCTCCTTCGTATTCTCCCCTCTGTCTCCCCATTACTTCTCTTTTCCTCTACCTACCTTGCTGTGTTCTTTTCCCTTCTCTCCCTTTCCTCTTGTTCTCTCCCTCCCACCATCTCCTCTCTCTCTCCTCCTCTCCTCCTCTGTGATCCTGCTGTGTTTCTTCTTTATTTACCACAGGAGCCGCTGAGTTTTCCAGCAGGCCCTGACACTTTAGGCTCTGATGGATAGGCCTGCCAGTGGACGAGTGTGATAAACGGTAAGGTGATGGATAGATCTGCCGGGGCGGTGGAGACATCACAAAGCAGTTTTGCAGTTTCGCAGCTCCTCGCCAGGCAGCGGGAGGGCCTGAGGGTGGCCATTTTGTGCCAAGCCACGGGCCCCTAATGGAGAAGCCGGGGCCTAATGAGGCCAGATGATTAGACAGCAGAAAGACGGGGGGAGGAAGAGGATGGAGGGGGGCCAGTAATCTGACTCTCGTAGAAGTAAAGTGACTTTACTGCAGCAGTACGACTGGTGGTAAAACGTACGCCATTGAAATCACACTTAAAGTTTAAATGTGATGTGGTTGAGTAAAACGTTAATACTGTACACAGTATGAGACAGGCAACCCGGTCTCACAGGAAGGCGTATAAATAGCACAACATTACAAGGACATTCTGCACGTCATGAGGACACATTTTTGGCTTTTCGTGTGTCATTTTTACGCCACAAAACAAAACTACAGAAACATCCGCAGCTAGGTTTAGGCAACAAAAACACGTAGTTAGGTTTAGGAAAAACATCATGGTTCGGCTTAAAATAAAATAACCTCGATACAATACCATGAAAAATATCGATATTTGATACCATTATCGATACCACAGGGAAAAATTGAGGGCATAAAATTTTAGATTTTAATAAAAGATGAATAGCGGTGGGTGCGCTGTCGGAGAGAAGACAGAGCAGAAACCGTTTCTGATATTCAGAATCAATATGTATCGATACTTCAATATTTTTGCCAACACTACACTCTCGAACATTAATTAGTAAAAGAAGAAATGAAACCAGGTTTCCCAACATCATCAATAATTCTGTTTTCAGCACCCCTAAATAAAATGTGTACTCTTACTCCAATACATTTCCCCAAAGCATCTTAGTTACTATTGCAAGCAAGCAGGTTTGGCGAATCAGTGGTCCTAGCTTGCAACTTACATCATTCTTGTGATGGGCAAATAAAGTGCTCTCAAAGGCGTAGTTAAGTTTTGATTTCTGCTCAAGTCCAGGCAGGCTGCATGTCAGATCATGCTACGTGGAAGGAAAAAGTTAAGTTAAGTTGTGAAGACCTCATTTTTCTTCAAGTGTAATGTAGCCTCCATTTTTTAAGGTGGTGTACATGTTCTGTAAATCTCAAAATTGTGACTTGCTTTTTTATTAACAGCATTTACTTGTACTTTTACTTTCAATACTTAAGTACATTTAATATCAGAAAATTACTTTTGATACTTAAGTACAGTAAACATCAGACACTTTAAGGCTTTTACTCAAGTAATATTCTAATAGGTGACTTTAACTTCTACTAAAGTCATTTTCCGGTTAGATATCTGTACTTTTACTCAAGTGTGGCTTTCCGGTACTTCATCCACCGCTGCCATAGTCACGTCCTTAACTACGTCCTCATACAACCTCTACCAAATTTACTGCCAGTCAAAATGTAAAATGTAGTCAAAATTTAGTAAATGTATAGAAATAATTCATGCTTTATAATGTGTGTTTCTCCGTGAATCTTCTCAGAACAATGACAGCCAGCTTTAGAGAAAAAAAAGAACTGGAGCACATTGATCAATTTGCAGCCTTTAATAATGGAAAGGTGTGTTTAGTAATACAGAAAGATAACTGATACCTTGGATTATCACACTCAGGCGGAAAGACTACTGTGGCCAAAAAAAATAATATACAAAAGATTTTATTTGTGTCACATTGCACACCTAATTATTTTGCTTTTATATTATCTGAGGTTTCACAAGGAGCAACGTTGTATTGACACTGAATGTCCAGAAGAGATCGCTCTTGTTCTGCATTTGGACTTAAACTGTGGCTGCTAACTGAGGCATCAGTCAGTGTGTGTTTGTGCTTTCTGTGTTTTAATTGCAGAGGTATGAAAGAGAGAGAGAGAGAGAGGAAGAAAGAGAGAAAAACAAATGTCACCTTGTGCAGTTGGAGTGACAAAACTGTCAATATTTGAATGTAGGACCTGAAACTCAGAGCTGTCTAATTGCCTGATCCAGATAGACCAGCGAATTCAAATTGGACTCTCACTGTTTCTAATCACACCGAAGATTGTAGAAGAAAACAGAATTGGCCCATTCAGAGACGCAATCAAATTATAATCCACCTATTATGATGATCAATAAACAATTAACATCTTTCTGAGCGGAGCCATATTGTAAATGAATCTGCACCAATAAAACATCTCCAATCTAGAAAGTAACAGATGCTCTAAAATGATCAAATCTTCAGAAATATCTCGACGCCAGGGAAACGCTGGACCTGATTTTCATATAAAAGTCATGCTAGAAGAAACATTAGAATAATTTAATGCTCAATAAATTTAGCTGATTGCGTTTGACGTAGAGACAACAAATTCTTAATAAACCTCCACTACTTTGTGGACACGAGTGTCACTCAGCGTGCTTTATACATCACCAACTCCGCCTATAAAAAGTCACTTTTCCAAACACTATGCTGATATCATTCCTATACCTCAATGGATCACTTATGAGATTGAATGTTGGTAATATCTAATAGCACTTCTTACATGTCACAGTCGTAAACGTGTCAGTCACTGGATGCTTAATGTGATGATAGCTCGGCTGCTGTAACAGGAAGCTACTATCAGCCTGCTAGATTTAGCATTCATGTTCTCAACTGGCCACTTTATTAAATAAGCAAACCTTACAGATACATTTTACACGCCGTGACCTTTATTAATGAAAGGAACTCTTCAAGCACTATGTCATGTCACTTTGGAGCTCTTCAACTACAGCCTACAATATTGCTGGCTACTGAGTTGGTGGGGGTCAGTTGCCTTGCTCAAGGGAACATCAACAGTTGGTGAA
This sequence comes from Sebastes fasciatus, assembly GCF_043250625.1. Taxonomy (NCBI): domain Eukaryota; kingdom Metazoa; phylum Chordata; class Actinopteri; order Perciformes; family Sebastidae; genus Sebastes; species Sebastes fasciatus. Next base: position 27,257,523 of record NC_133803.1, on the reverse strand, counting down.
TAGTTCAACATTTTGGGAATTATGCTATTTTGCTTTCGTTCTTAAGGCCTTTACACACCGGGGGTGTTTTTGTCAGACCGTTCTCATTCCCAGGGCATCAAATACCAAGGCTTTGTCACGGTTGTCGGCGTGTGATACCACCACACAAGGCACCCATTAGCACCGGTGTGAAACGCACCAGGCGTTCCATTAACTGCAATGTAAACCCATCCACGGCAACAGTAAACGCTCAGAAAAAGTGCGCTGTGAGTGACGTAGTTTAAAGAGCAAAAACAAACACTAAGGGCGGAGGGGAGGGGAGGTTGAGACAAGACAAGACTTTCAACCAGGAGAGTTAAGTTTCACTTTCATTCGTGTCCCGTGTTCACAACGTTCAGTGTCATTTTCAATGTACAAACGTAGTAGTTTTAAGCCCAACCATGTAGTTCTTTCCTAAACCCAACTATAGTGGTTTTGTTGCCTAAAAAAAAGTGACGCTAATGGGCGTGACAAAGGAGCGGTATGTGACAAGTTGGGCTGAGAAAGTGTTGTTCAGACCCGACGCTACAGTGGCACCACTGCGCTCTGAAACCCATTATTTCCAATTGGCGTGTGCCGTGGTGCCGCGACAGTTTTTTGCTGCGTCGAGCAAAGCCCAACTTTGGGCACTGCGTTCTGTGATGTGCGGCGAGCACAGCTCAAACCACGTGTCAACATTTCGTGTTGTTTTATTGTTGTCCAGGTGGAAACAGGAGGGCTAAATCGGGAGAAATACGTGAGAATTGTGACCCCGGGAAGAAAACCAGGAGAGGGCAATGAAAAACAGGAGTCTCATGGGATAATCGGGAGGGTTGGCAAGTATGTCGGCAATATTGCCGGCTTCTGGGTTGGAAACATCAAGAGTCGACAGTTTTGAATAGTTCAACATTTTGGGAATTATGCTGTTAGCTGCTAGCCGCCAGCTCAGACATCAGCTCTGCCTGCACACGGCCCGTTCAGAGCCATGTGAAGGCAGGCAAGTCCGGCTGTGTGGGCCGTAGCTGCTGCGATAGTGGGCCAATCACATGTCAAAATGATCGAAGAATGGGCACAAAAAGGATCGATTGCAGGTATCCTGTGACTGGAGAAGTGTTGATACTTCTTTGTACTTTTATTTCGGTCGATACCTTAAAGGTGTCGAGTACCAATGCCCAGCCCTAGTCAGGCGATACCGTTATATATGCACAGCACTGTAGATGTGGGAAAATGTTTGTTTTCCTTCTTATTTAGGACCTAATTCCAGTGGAAAACTAAAAACTGTACTGAAATATACAGATAGATAGAGAGAGAGATAATTAGATGGATTAAATCATCATTCTAACACCTTTCCTTTATTCTTCTTGCTGTCACATTTTCCCTTCTTTTCATCATTTTCCCTCCTACCAACCCCTTCCCCCACGTGAACACTTAGAAGACACACACACACAGAAATCACACACACACACACACACAGTGTGCGACACGGAGGTAACTTTTTGTGGCGGCTAGCTGTGAAGAGAGCCGCCTAATTAAAAAGATCATGAATATTCATGAGACACTTGTACTGCTGCAGCTAATTACATATTCAGAGAGGTTTGGTCGCCGGCGCTGGTGTGAGTGGTCTGATTCAACTCCGACACACTGACAACTCAATAAAACACAAGCAGCCATGTTTCAGCCCGCTGCAGATGTCATTAGTGTCTGGACATAAATTACATCTACTGGCTGCATAGATATACTGTATATATACTGATGTGTCTATAATAGTGTGACAAGGTGTTGCACCGAGCCGTGCTGTGAACGGTCACAAGCAGTCAAGCTGCGGTGGCACAGTGCAAGTGTTTTTTTTCCACTACTCCGCACAGCAAGGTCAGGTTGTTAACCTTGATGACTTGTTGGAGGTGTGCTGGTCACAGACCACAGTAAGAGCCTCTCACCTGCTGCCCTTTTCAGTTCACTGTGGCAGTTACTGTTTGTCCTATTCCTCCCTGATCCGGTGACCAAATAGCACACAACATGTCCATATCTGGTTGACCTGTTTTTATTGAAGAATAGCACAATAGAGTGCTGCAGGGATGACGTATTTTTGCAGGCCAGCCTGGAAGTTAGCATTGCACTGGTTCTCTGGACAAAAAGCCAATGGGATTTTTCCATTCAATTATTGCAGAAAATAAGATCTGTGGCAAACGTTTATGATGCTTACACGTTTCGCTACATGCTACTTCTATGATTATCGAAGTGTAAATGCATTCGCGAGAAGTACAAAGCTAACGTCAGGCTATAAACGAACTACACCACGGTCGCATGAACGTGAGTATACACAACGAGGCTGTAAAGGCAGACGATGACATTTAGTTGTCTCATTTAGCCGCTTGTAGCAACCGCCTTTTTTGAGACATATAAAAGCTTCAAAATTCACGAGTGGGGTAGTTACTGACGTATTTTATATCGTAGAACAAAACGTTAAAATCTCTTAAGCTTGTGTTAACCACAGACGTTATATCAGGCATCTAACTAAAAACCTATTGACTTCCAGACGAGGGTACAGGAAGTGCTTAAATGCTAACAACAACGCCAGGGAAGGTTCGCTTTCCATCAGCAGTAATTTAAAAGCAGCTAAACACCGGGCATTTGATGAATAAACGGCACAAAAATGCGAAAAACTCGCCTGCGAATATAATATATCTAGGGCTTTAATTGTGAAAGGTAAGAACAGAACGAGTAGATCTGGTCTGCGCTGCCTTTGTCAAGGTTGA